>NC_079405.1:3336258-3423758 GCF_029220125.1 Pseudoliparis swirei
TGTGTGTCTGACCTGTGTGTGTCTGACCTGTGTGTGTGTCTGACCTGTGTGTGTGTGTCTGACCTGTGTGTGTGTGTGTGTCTGACCTGTGTGTGTGTGTCTGACCTGTGTGTGTGTGTGTCTGACCTGTGTGTGTGTGTGTCTGACCTGTGTGTGTGTGTCTGACCTGTGTGTGTGTCTGACCTGTGTGTGTGTGTCTGACCTGTGTGTGTGTCTGACCTGTGTGTGTGTCTGACCTGTGTGTGTGTGTGTCTGACCTGTGTGTGTGTGTGTGTGTCTGACCTGTGTGTGTGTCTGTCCTGTGTGTGTGTGTCTGACCTGTGTGTGTGTGTGTCTGACCTGTGTGTGTGTGTGTGTGTGTCTGACCTGTGTGTGTGTCTGTGTGTGTCTGACCTGTGTGTGTGTGTCTGACCTGTGTGTGTGTCTGACCTGTGTGTGTGTGTGTCTGACCTGTGTGTGTGTGTGTGTGTCTGACCTGTGTGTGTGTGTGTGTCTGACCTGTGTGTGTGTGTGTGTGTCTGACCTGTGTGTGTGTGTGTGTCTGACCTGTGTGTGTGTGTGTGTCTGACCTGTGTGTGTGTGTGTGTGTGTGTGTCTGACCTGTGTGTGTGTGTCTGACCTGTGTGTGTGTGTGTGTGTGTCTGACCTGTGTGTGTGTGTGTGTGTGTCTGACCTGTGTGTGTGTGTCTGACCTGTGTGTGTGTGTGTGTGTGTCTGACCTGTGTGTGTGTGTGTGTGTGTCTGACCTGTGTGTGTGTGTCTGACCTGTGTGTGTGTGTGTGTGTCTGACCTGTGTGTGTGTGTGTGTGTGTGTCTGACCTGTGTGTGTGTGTCTGACCTGTGTGTGTGTGTGGTGGGGGCGTGTCAGCAGACTCCAGTGGATCCATGTTGAAGACTTCATCAGTCCGGACGTAAGGAATGAACTCCAGAGGAGGAGGAGGAGGAGGAGGAGCAGGGGGGGAGGAGCTCCCAAGAGGAGGAGAGCGCCCCCTGGGGGAGACGACGACACCAGACATCCAAACAGGAGTTAACAGGTTTTATTTATTTAGACGGTACATTTATTTATAACTTCTTTAGTTCATAACTGCTTTTTCAAACTGGTTGATTTTGAGTTCATACTCACATTTATTAATTTTATTATAGTTAAATGTTCTTAAACTGTTCAAAGAATGTAGAAGGATGCTTGATTTTATTGTGAAAAAGGTGTAATTTAATATGCATTAAACTGCCTGTCATAGTATTATTAACTTAATAAATAAAACACTTAAACTTAAAGCGTCTTGTTTATTGTTTGTTATAAACAAAGCTGAAAGACTTTTATTTTGTAGAGGCGAACAGGAAGTGCTGCTCACCTTTCAGCCGCTAAGATGCCGAGTCCTCTGGAACCGCTCTCCACCTGGAGGTTGGAGCAGAGGAGAGGCTCCTGGTGCTGAGGAGGAGGAGAGGGAGGGGGAGGATGAAGAGGAGGAGGAGGAGGAGGGTCGGTCCTGGACACACAGGTCCTCTCCTGCAGAGCGAGGAGCTCCTCCTGCCTCCTCTGTCGACTCTCCTTTCTGCTCCTCTGTAGAGGAGCCGGGTAACGCTGAGAGGCCGGAACGAACCGCCGGCTGGGTCTGGAGGAGGAGCAGGGGGAGGAGCAGGGGTCAGGGGGGTCAGAGCACATCCTGCAGGAGGAGCAGGGTACAGGTGTGTTTCTACCTCTGTGTGTTCCACTCCGGTCTCCTCTTGTCCTCCTCGCTCCTGTCGGTCCTGGCAAACGCTTCATATGGGTTGTCTCCTCCTCCTCCTGCTCCTCCTCCTCCTCCTGCTCCCCCTCCTCTTGACAGACAAACGTTCTCCTTGCCCGTTCTCAGCGCTCGGTTCTTGACGTTTGGAGGAGCAACAGAGAGAAGAGGAGGAGGAGGAAGAGGAGGTGGCTGGTGCTGTGCACAGACGTCAGGAGTCTGAACTCTCAAACACTCGCTCCTCCTGGTAACTGCAGAAAGCAGAAAGATCATTAAAAACCAACCTGTCAATCACAGTAAGCCCCGCCCCTAAAGCGTCCCCTCTATGGTCTGTTTGTCTCTAAATGACCATAAAGTATCAATGATGACGTCATGCTGTATAGAAGAAGACTTGAAACTAGAGACCAGAGGAGTCGCCCCCTGGTGGTCAGGAGAGAAAATGCAACTTTAACACATGAAGCATAGACTTCTATACAACCAGAGGAGTCTCCCCCTGGTGGTCAGGAGAGAGAATGCATCTTAAACACATGAAGCATAGACTTCTATACAACCAGAGGAGGTGTTTTAGGGGACGGTTTTTCGTCGTGCTAATGACTCTCGTTGCAGTGATACTGCAGACGCTCTGCTCACCGCTGGTCTCCAGCGCCTCCTGCCGCCTCCCGTCGTGGTCGTCGGTCACCGCCAGCGGCTCCGCCTGGCTGCTCGACTGAGAGGTCACACAGAGGTCACACAGAGGTCACACAGAGGTCACACAGAGGTCACACACTGAGGCGGTCATCATCTCCTTGTGTCCTGACCTTCTGCCTCTCCCTCAGCGTGTCCAGCTTGTACCGTCGCTCCAGCGTCTCTCTCTCCAGTGCCACCTTCCTCTCTTCCTCCTCCAACTCCTCTCTCCTCCTCGCCTCCTCCCTCCTCCTCTGCAGCTGGTCCTCCTCCACCTGGGCCTCGATCGCTCGCTTGAGGGGGAGAGAGACGACGAAATATTTAGGAAGCGATGAAACCTCGCTGTGTTCCCTCCTCCTCCTCCTCCCCCTCCTCCACCTCCTCCTCCTCCAGCTGCTTGAGCCTCCTCCTCTCTCTCTCCTCTATCTGGGCGGGGTCCAGCAGGGCCGTCATGGTCCTCAGATAGCTGGAAGGTAACACAGGAGAGCAAAGAACAAAAATAGTTTACGTAAAGACTCCATATACAGCTCTGATAGCGACCTGTCAATCACCTGTAGCTCCGCCCCTAAAGCGTCCCCAGCCTCATGGTCAGTTTGACTCTAAATGACCATAAAGTATAAATGATGACATCATGATGTATAGAAGAAGACTTGAAACTAGAGACTGCGACATAAACTCATGTTTACAATGTTTACTGAGGGAATACATCAAGAGAGAAGTAGAGTCATTAGATAGACTTCTATACAACCAGAGGAGCCCCCTGGTGGTCAGGAGAGAGAATGCAGCTTTAACACATGAAGCCACTCCTCCCTACCTGGCTCTGGCCGGGTATCCGCTGGCTCCGCCCACGCTGGCTCCGCCCACGCTGGCTCCGCCCACGCTGGCTCCGCCCACGCTGGCTCCGCCCACACTCTCTGCCTCCCAGACCAGCGACAGGCTGGACGTGGGCTCCCAGCCCCCCCGCTCAGACACCATGGACGGAGCCTCCGTCGGGCCCCGGGGCCTCAGCATGGAGTCAAAGTGAGTCGCCCAGAGCCCGTGGTCCTCGGTCTGCAGAGACACACAACACGTCTCTACTGGACCTGGTCTCTACTGGACCTGGGCTCTACTGGTTTCTACTGGTCTCTACTGGTTTCTACTGGTCTCCACTGTACCTGGCTCTGCTGGTTTCTACTGGTCTCTACTGTACCTGGTCTCTGCTGGTCTCTACTGGTCTCTACTGTACCTGGTCTCGACTGGTTTCTACTGGTCTCTACTGTAGTTGGTCTCGACTGGTTTCTACTGTACCTGGTCTCTACTGGTTTCTACTGTACCTGGTCTCTACTGGTTTCTACTGTAGTTGGTCTCGACTGGTCTCTACTGTACCTGGTCTCTCCTGGTTTCTACTGGTCTCTACTGTACCTGGTCTCTGCTGGTCTCTACTGTACCTGGTCTCTGCTGGTCTCTACTGGTCTCTACTGTACCTGGTCTCTGCTGGTCTCTACTGTACCTGGTCTCTACTAGTTTCTACTGGTCTCTACTGTACCTGGTCTCTGCTGGTCTCTACTGGTCTCTACTGTAGTTGGTCTCGACTGGTCTCTACTGTACCTGGTCTCTACTGGTTTCTACTGTACCTGGTCTCTACTGGTCTCTACTGTACCTGGTCTCTACTGGTTTCTACTGGTCTCTACTGTAGTTGGTCTCGACTGGTCTCTACTGTACCTGGTCTCTCCTGGTTTCTACTGGTCTCTACTGTACCTGGTCTCTGCTGGTCTCTACTGGTCTCTACTGTACCTGGTCTCTGCTGGTCTCTACTGTACCTGGTCTCTACTAGTTTCTACTGGTCTCTACTGTACCTGGTCTCTGCTGGTCTCTACTGTAGTTGGTCTCGACTGGTCTCTACTGTACCTGGTCTCTACTGGTTTCTACTGTACCTGGTCTCTACTGGTTTCTACTGGTCTCTACTGTACCTGGTCTCTACTGGTTTCTACTGGTCTCTACTGTAGTTGGTCTCGACTGGTCTCTACTGTACCTGGTCTCTCCTGGTTTCTACTGGTCTCTACTGTACCTGGTCTCTGCTGGTCTCTACTGTACCTGGTCTCTGCTGGTCTCTACTGGTCTCTACTGTACCTGGTCTCTGCTGGTCTCTACTGTACCTGGTCTCTACTAGTTTCTACTGGTCTCTACTGTACCTGGTCTCTGCTGGTCTCTACTGGTCTCTACTGTACCTGGTCTCTACTGGTTTCTACTGGTCTCTACTGTAGTTGGTCTCGACTGGTCTCTACTGTACCTGGTCTCTGCTGGTCTCTACTGTACCTGGTCTCTACTGGTTTCTACTGGTCTCTACTGTAGTTGGTCTCGACTGGTCTCTACTGTACCTGGTCTCTACTGGTTTCTACTGGTCTCTACTGTAGTTGGTCTCGACTGGTCTCTACTGTACCTGGTCTCTACTGGTTTCTACTGGTCTCTACTGTACCTGGCTCTGCAGCAGCTTCTCTCTCCTCCTCCGCTCGCTCTCCTCCTCTCTCTGCTGGTCCAGCTCCTCCAGCCAGCGTCTCCTCTGAGCTTCTCTCCTCTCGATGCTCAGCACCTCCTCCACCGGCGTCACCTCCTGCCCAGAGTTCACAACCGAGAGACGGAACCGAGGACCCAGATCAGCTTTTATTTATCTTCTGAGTCATGAATAAACGAGACACGAGCTTCATGGAAACGTGTCTTTGAGGTTCAGTTTTTACCCCGAGTCTGAGGCTGGAGCTGAAGGCTGCCGGCTGCTCTCTGTGGAGGGAGAACACACCCTCCTCCTCAGCCTGACACACACACACAGACACACGCACACACACACACATTGTGTTTTATTTTGATTTAGATGAATGAAATATAACCTGTTTCACAAATATTCTTCTTTTTCCAACAATAATAGAAGAAACACCAACAAAGTGAAACTCGAGGTAGACGGTGAACTACCTGCCGTACCTGGAGTCTCCCAGGAGCCGAGCACTGCTGCTTCAACGCCACTTGTTCATCTAACACACACACACACACACACACACACACACACACACACACACACACACACACACACACACACACACACACACACACACACACACACACACACACACACACACACACACACACACACACACACACACACACACACACACACACACACACAGTTAAATTCTCTCAGTTGAAATAACCGAAAGAGTGAATAATCTTTAATTGACTATACTTGATATATATATATATATATAGATATAGATGTGTATAGATATATATACACACATATATGTGTATGTATATCTATCTCTATATATATATCTATAGATGTGTATGTATATCTATATATATATATATGTATATATGTGTACTGGCTGCTGGGAGCTCACCCAGGTCTCTCCTCCACTGAGCCTTCTTGGCGTCGCCGGCCGCTCTGCTGTCGGGGCGCCGCTCCTCCAGCCAGCCGAACGCACTTCCAGACGTCCTGGAGCACAAACCTTTATTACGACTAATACAGATTCATAAAAACACATCGGCAGCCGAGAAGGAGACACTCGCTCCTGAGCTGCACTGATGCTGCTCAAGGGCTTAAGGCAGTACCACCAAATGGGTAAATAGTGAGAATAAACATCTCCTTCTCAGGAAGAATAATATATATTTAATAAATGTCTATTCTGACCCCGTATCGTTCCTCTGGAGGTGGCAATAATAAGGACGTTCATACTATTTATCTATTTATTAAACGGTGACGACACGAAGAAGTCCAGGTGTGGTCCTTTTCTCTCGGGTCAAACTATTGTAAAGGATTGCCTGTGACCTTTGACCTTTGAGCGTATTTACGGTGCCCTATGAATAGATATTTAATTGTCTTCTTCGTGGGTTGCTCCTCACCTGTGGTCTTTATCCCGTGCTCCTCCACTTGTGTCAGTTCCTCCTCCTCTATCGTCCTCCTTCATCTCCCCTCCTCCTACTCCTCCCCCTCCTCCTCCTCCCCCCCCTCCTCCATTTGTTGAGGAGCCAGTTTCTTTTGAGTCGGTTTGATTTACAAGAAGAAAAGAAGACATGAAGATGTACATTGTATTGTTCTACACTAAAACACAACCATGACTAATAACACAACCATGACTAATAACACAACCATGACTCATCACCATCTCCACCCTGAGTCCGGTGGCCCCCTGCTGGGCGTTGAGCGGCGCTGCAGGTCTGGACCGAGTGGAGGATCTTCTGTAGCTGCTGATTGGTCAGACACGCCACGCTCTCCTTCGGTCCCGCGTCCCCATTGGCCGACGGGCCCGTGAGTCCCTCCTTCCCAACGGCTCGTGTCCCGCCGCTGCGAGGCCGTCCTGTTTTCCCGCCGGTCCTCAGGGAGCCGACCGTTGAGCCCCGTTGGCGCCGGTCGGTCTTCAGCGGGAACACGGAGACGATGAAACGAGCCGTCAAAGAGAGCAACGCGGGCGCCGCGCCACTCACCGTGACCTCTGCTTTGACACCGTGACCTTTGTGATGCTCGTGTGTCTCGGAGGACGTCAGAGCGGAGCTCCTCCCCCCGGCGGCGGAGGTGAAGGAGGCGGCTGCTCCTCCTGCCTTGCTCTTGGGTTCTCTGTGCCTCCCCGCCTGCTTCTCAACGCCTGCAGCGGCAGAAAGACGTGACATGAATAATATCACACACACACACACACACACACACACACACACACACACACACACACACACACACACACACACACACACACACACACACACACACACACACACACACACACACACACACACACACACACACACACACACACACACAATATTTAATGACTTGCATGGAGATAATTATTATATATATATATTTTTAAACTTTTTAAAAATTATATATATATAATGTATATATAATTTGTTTTAAATTATATTATATATATATATATTAATGCTACTTAGATAAAAAAATTGCAATTAAACTAAACATTACATGATGAAGTATCACTGTGTGCAATTGAAAGAGTTTAACATAAAACACGCACTTAAGTCAAAATTGTCAAATTGTCACTTATTCATTTTCTTATATTTAACGTACAAAGATTAGTTTAATACCTTTTTAGTTTGTTTATAAGGTGGACATAAGGACACAACAACAAAAGCAAATAAAGGTCGTGAGTTCCCCTGGAACACCTGTGATAAGATGTATTATAAGAGCAGAAAGTTCTCACCACGACTGAGTAAAATCAACTTGGGTTTTCCATTCTCAAGTTCGAACAGCAGGCCGTCTCTGATCACAAACAGGAACACAGGAACAAGAAAGAAGTGAGCAGACTGACGACTGTGAATACCAATAAAGTTTTCAACTGACAACATTTACAAAGTCTCCGTCCGTTCAACTTTTCTCATAAATGACACAAACCGTCATTTCATCAATAGATTGTATGAAGGAACTTTTTTCCCCCACAGAACCCAGGGAAACAAATTGTCAAATCATATTTAAGATGCTTTTGGAGTATTATGTAACAGAGGATGTGCAAGAGATTCATGGTTTAATGTGGAGGATTGTGCAATATGTGGCTTGTTATCTGGTGGTTTCATATGTAAACTGTGTAGTAATGTGTGGTTGTTTTGTGTTTTTATACACATAGCTCAGTTTTTCTTATGAAGGATGCTATAATCAGACTATATGGAATGTGCAATATCATTTAAGTCCAGGATAAATTCCCCTATGGGAACCATAACGTGTGTTGTGTCTAACCCCCGTCTGTTCTGCATCCCACATGTATGTAATACTTTAGTTTATTCATTACATTACATTACTTTGCACTTTCTGCACTTCTGGGTAGATCCTGTCGTTTACATCCGTAAACAAATGTGTTTATTCGACATATCTGCTTCTAACCTTCTAACAAAACACCTATTTCCACATGCGTTCACAATAAATATGTATATTCTCTAGTCTGTTTGTATTTTTACTTCAACACACTGGCAAACATGTCACCCTCCAGACCATTCACAATGTAATACATATTCACACGTTGTATACTAGACTCTTATTCTAGACTTACTCTCTTTATAAATGTATTGTTTGCGAGCACAGCTCGTCGTTTCACTGATTTTCACTCGTGCGACACGTTCTGTCAGTATGTTAGCTTAGCATAGCTAGCTAAATAACGTCATTTAATGACGATAGACTCACCCGATATTCATGCCGACTGACAAGAGGTTTACCGGGAAGGCGGCGCGTTTACCGACGACGCGTACAAAGACGGTTCGTAGCAGGTTTGATTTAATAAAAGCGCCTCCGAGCCGCTCAGCGCGGACCGCTCTGCCACTTCCGGGTTATTAAACTGTGTACGTTGGTTGCTGAGAACGACCAAGAACGACTTCACCGATTGGCTCATTCGTTTCCATTGTCGAAATTGACAGCCAATCAAAACGTTTACGTTCGCTGATATTGCGTTCAGGGAGCATGGGAATTTATTCGAAAACAAAAATGTAACGATGACTTCTGTTACAACGTAATGCAACAACTACTTCGTTACTCAACGATCACGGGCGCGTAACTACGTGTATATTCTTTTAACTGTATTAGAATGTATAGGAACTATTAATTGACATTAATGTGGACACAGTCGCCCACGACAGGGTATCTGCCTTTTCCACAGAGGCTAGTGAAGGCAACCATCCATCTGAGAAAAATACATTGCGGATTAGCATATGGTCGATCATTTATACTTTGAATACACCAAGAAAATAACAACGAATATATGCAAACATTTTTATTTTTATGGGGAAATAATTATTGCAACTTAAGTTATTAAAAATAAGGAAATGTGTTTAATAGGGACGGACGTTCAGTTACTCCTTGTGGTAATTTCGATTTTGGGGTTATTTACATGTTATGATTGTTTATTTAAAAAGTTTATAGTATATACAGTGTATATGTGTGTATAAAGTATATACAGTGAAAGCAGTGCAAGGGTTGTTGGTGTTGATTCATTGGAGGAGGATATATATATATATATATATATATATATATATATATATATATGTATTTATATAGATCCCATGGACAGTCCAATTTATTTACTTTAACATTATTACAAAAACAAGGATTTTGACATTATCTTTGCAGGTATATATTTGCATAATGCATATTGCCAAATTATATATATATATATATATATATATATATATATATATATATATATCGAAAATGATATATTGTAGTTTGGTTTGATTATTTATTCTATTGATTTAATTTGCAGTTTCCCATCTCTTTCTCTTCTGAAAATAAAGTCATAATTTAATCTAATTGAGGTCAAGGATCAGGTAGTTTTTTTCTAACTTAACTTCAGTTTCAATGGTGAGTGTGTGAGTTGTATTGGAGTCTGAAATGTGGAAACGTCCATCAGAAAGAGGAGGAGGACCTCCAGTCGCCTGCAGTACCAGCAGCAGCCTGTAGTCGTACTGTGAAGTCTGACAGGCTTCAGGAGGAGGAGGTAGAGGGCGCTACAACCAGCAGCTGCCTGTAGTACCAGCAGCCGCCTGTAGGGGGCGCCTCAGCGCTGCAGTCACGCTGCCCCGTAATGACGTTTGCCTCCTGGATGTTTTTTTTCCGCCGTTACTGAGTTTGGATACCGGGGGGGACCAACATCAAACCGAACCCTCTCCGGTCGCTCCGAAGCCCACACAAGCGCCGTGACAACTCTTCGCCGTGAAGCCCAGCTCCGTGTCTACCGGGCGATCCCGACGGTACGTGTGTTGTTATTGACAACAGAACCAACCGGAGCGACTGCGTAACGTCAGAACCGTGACGCTAGCACCGTTAGCTCGCGCTAGCATGCTAAAGCTAAAGCACCCCCCCCCCCAAAAAAACGGGCAGATAGCGTCGGTTTTTATTCCAGCAGCAGGTCAAAAATAGATTTTTTTATTTTTATAAGCGAGATGAAACGAAGAGGTGTGACGTTTTAAATGCATTATAAGCGGATTTAAAAGGCGAGTGTGACGGATTTAGCTAGCTAGCTAGTCAGGCTAAGGTCAAGAAGCTGGCCGGGTCGGACTCGTACGGAACCAGGTGAGTATCCGTGAAGGTGTGTTTCTCTTTGCTGCCCGGACCAGGTAACTGTGACCACCGGGTCCACACCGGGGAGCTGGGCTAGCTAAAGGTTATATCAACCTCAAGATTAAAGAGGTTATTTTTGGCACAGTGTTACAAGTTTGATTAGCTTCAAGTTAGCTCGGTTTAAATACATAGTTTGAGTTTTAAATACCTGTCCGTGGGGTGTTTAGATAGATATATGTATACTTTATTCATCCGGCAAAGGGACATATTCCTGCATCTGCAGTATTTATAAAAACAGGTAAAGCAATACAATATGTAAAACAATAATATATAATAATATTAAATTACCCAACCAAGCAAAGAAAACAATAGTGCAAAGATGTAGCAAACAAACAAACAAACAAACCGTGCACCGTTTAGTGACTGTTGTTGTTGTTGTTGTCCAACGCGGTGACGGTGGAGGGCTGATTGCTTTTATTAGGGAGGCACGTGCGCGTGCTGGTGGCCTCGCGGCCGCGCACTGTGTTATCGTGCAGCCGCATTACCATCATAATGGGAAATAAACAAACTTATTTATCAGTCAGGCGTCTCACTGGTGCCTGAATGGAGAATGTGAAGTAGTCTTTCCTCTGTCCTCCTCACCGGATCAGTTATGGCTGCATGAAAGTACTGTCAACATTTGAGAGGAGATGGGGGGATGAGAGGGAGGGGGGCTTCCTCTCTCTCTCTCTCTCTCTCTCTCTCTCTGTCAGCCTGGATTCTCTCAACATCAGTGGATGTGAAGGGCATTTACACGATAACTTGTCTTTCTCTCGATGGACTCCTCATCTGTGTCCATCTGGAATCGTGTTCATTTCACGTGAGCATTTTAATGTTTAATTATATTCAGTGTTTGAGCATCATTTGTATATTCATGGGGATTTTTTTAAATATAAAAAAGAAGTGTTTTGGTCACATCTGGCTGATACCCGATCAATATGTGTGCTGATATTGATCCGGTGTATTCGATCGGTGCGATGGACCAGCGATCCAAACTGTTAAGAGACGTTCTGATGTGTGGAACATTTACCTTATACCTCTATATGATATGATATATAACTTTATTCGTCCCACAGTGGGGACATTTCAAAAATCACAGCAGCGGTGCACATCAGAGCATTAATAAAAATAATTATAAAACACAAAACTAAATACTAAAAACTAAATACTAATACTAAATATACAGGGGGAAAACAAAGTAAAGTGCTGAGTAAAGTGTTGAGTTTGCCAGGATCTCCAGCGATGTATATTTATATATGTACTATATGTAGATATATATTTGTATATGTACTTTTCAAGAGATGTACCTGGACCGCTCCTCCTCTCATCATCTCAACGAAGTAGAGAGAAAAAACACAAATATTTCCTCCCACAGAAACTTTTGCAGAACGTAAACAAACCTCGAAGTGTTGTTGAAGTGGACTTTATTACATGTTATCGTCAATATTTATGATTTAAATAACGAAAATTCTTGCAACGTCATTTTGAGTGCGTGCGTTTTTCGCTTGACCGGCGCGTCGTGAGTTTAGGTCGCCGCGGTAACGCGACGGTCTCCGGGTTGGCGGTGAGAACGCGGCGTGGTCCCGGCGGCCTCGTCTCGCTGCGTTTGTTGACGGGACGGATTGTTCCCGCCGTGGTCGTGTTGTTCCCGCCGTGGTCGTGTTGTTCCCGCCGTGGTCGTGTTGTGCGTCGGGCAGCAGCTGCTTTGTGTGTTTTTTGTGTGTTTTTTTTCTCCCCAGTCATGGTTTGTGATTTTTGGGACCGACGGATGCGTCCGGGGTTTCTCTCCCACGGCGCTGCACGACACAGAGAAAGAGAGATGGATCTCTCTTCCTTCACTCCGTTCCCTCCCTACCACCTTCCTCCGTCTCCATTGACTCCTTCTCTCCTTTCCTCGCTTTTATTTCCTCCATCGCCTCTTTGCCATCATGATTTTTCTTTCTTTCATTTCATCCCCTCCTCCATGTTCCTTAATTGTCTCCTTCTTTCCTTCATCGGGTCTTCCTTCCCTTCATCTTCATCCTCGGTTCCTTCACAACCTTTTACTTCACTTCCTCCCGTCCTTCCTTTCTTCACTACGTCCTCGTTTTCTGTCTCCATTTGTTTCCTTCCCATTCCTCCACCGCGTAAATGATCTGTCACACTTGAACCAGTGTGTGTGTGTGTGTGTGTGTGTGTGTGTGTGTGTGTGTGTGTGTGTGTGTGTGTGTGTGTGTGTGTGTGTGTGTGTGTGTGTGTGTGTGTGTGTGTGTGTGTGTGTGTGTGTGTGTGTGTGTGTCAGCAGTAGCTACCTCCAGCCCTTATTTACCAACATTTATCCTGGTTATGCTTCACTTCACTAATGCAACCACTCAGCACTAAGACACACACACTCACACAAAAGCTTCTAAGTTAACACATCCTCATGATGACGATGATATTTTGTCTCTTCCTCCTGACTGGAATTCGACTCGAACATTGAATTTGTCAGATTTAAAGAGCACAATATTGGATTTTAGATTCAGATCCATCTAAAATTGGAACGAAACAGAGACCCGAACGTAGGAAACTGACGTAAATCTCCACTGCAGTATTAATAATTGTACTCGTGTGAAAGATCTGAATACTTTCCATTTTGTATCGAGCAGTAAATTCAAAGTTATTCACTCGAATTCAACAAATGTTCATATATCATGCTTTAACAGATAAGGAACGCTAATTATTAAAACATGGATATGTAGACTAGAACATTCTGGAGGTGAAGATATATAAGTAATATTATTATTGTATTATTTTTATTGATTATTGTCATGCCTTTAACATATAAGGTATTCCGATTATTAAAACATGGATATACATTCTGGAGGTGTAGCGTGATCACGCCGCAGCTGAAGTGGGTTCCCAGTTTCCCGCCGACTTCGTTGCCGAGGCGGCGGTTTGTGCGTCGTGGTCTCGCCGGTGGAGGTTTGTCGGAGCGCGTCGATTCAAAGAGTCGTTTCATCTGTATGTCGGCTTCACAGCGCGCCGTTCACGACCGTCTCGGCCGTTCTGTTGTCGTTTGTGGGATCTTGTGACAGGAAGTTGACGTCGACCTTCTTAGTCCCGCCCACAAAGCTCTGATTGGTGGATCTTTTTTTAATTTTTTTATCGGGTCAACAGCTGTACGTTTAGATATTCGATGCTTCGGCCGAGAGTCCGTGAGTTCTGTTTTTAAGCCTCATGCGGCGTCTCTCCTCTTTTTTTTTTTTTTGCGAATATATTCAAATATCTAAATTAAAAACCTAAATGTCAACGAGTGAATATTCAGCCTTTGTATCTGTGGGCGTCGCCACCCCGAGCTCCCAGTGTGACGCCAGCATGTGATCCGGTTCTCATGTTGTCGTTGTTGTTGTTGCTTCCCGAGTGAATTTGCACCTGTGTCAATGCGGTTAACCTTTCCTACAGATTGTAATCTGATTACCTCTGGGGGTTTAAATACGGGTGGAAAAGGTCGTCGTCGTTGTTGGTTTGTACGCACGTTTAGTCGACTGTACGATAAGCGAGAGACGCCTTACGCAACACGCGATGGAGCGGGACAAAAACACTTCAAAATGATAATGGATTTATCCATCAAGTCAACGAGCGTCGGCGGGTTCACGGCGTGAGCACGTGAGCATTCCTGGGACTGTTGGTCAGACTAAAGTTTGATCACAGCGGGTCGACGTGTCATTAGTTTTATTGACTAAAGAATACATTGATTGAAAAATGATGCGTAATGTGTTCCAAAATCTGGAGTTTTTGCCCTGCAGCAGTTTTTTTAGCACTTTTTATTTAGCATTTTGTGCAAATAAACGTAATATTGTGTCCAGCTCAGTCTGCTGTTGGGGCGAGACTTATTTATTTATATTAGTGTGAACAGGTTAGGGATTTCTGCGCCAAAAAAAAGAGTTAATTCTGAGCATATGAGATGAAACATTTAAAATGTAAGGTTCTAAAGGATTACAATGCACCTCAGACATCTGAAGAAACTCACTCAAATCCTCGGTTTATGATACATTTTTGTAAAATATTGTTTATTTTTAGGGTGGGATTTCTTTTTGTTGGTGCTTTATTGACTCTGAGTGTGTGTGCGTGCAGGTGAGCTCTCACACACAGCCCTCAGGAGGACCACCGGGCTTTTGGAGCTGATTTTACACAATGACCAAACGGTGAAATTACAATATCCGGGATCCTCATTCGATGCTGCCAGGCCCCAAAAAAATCCGTTCTCCCATTGACGTGCATTGGGAAAGAGACGTCTTTAACTCGGCCCATCTCCAGTTGAATCCAACTGCATCGTCTTCATCAGAACTATAACCTTTTAGTTGTTGTTTCATGGAAAACGGAGCAACTTTCATATGAATGAACCGTCGTATCCAGCTCTCTCTACACATCCAGGGCTCACAGAGAAGAAATGCCAGGAGGAGGATTTATACGTTAAAAACTCTCGGGATCCTGCAGAATGTCTTCAAAGTCTTACGACAAACCAAACGGGGATGAGCAATAAAGAAATTCCCCCTCCTCCCCTTTTTAAAATGCTCCACCAGACCGACGACGTCTCCTCATAAATGTTCTGCGACCCCTCGGTGACCTTTAGATTCGACTACTCAATGTCAAACTACGCACTTCTACGCTTAGACGTCCCTGGAAATCCTTAATTGGCTCTATCTGTGACTTACTGAAGGACAGAAGGATTCCCTCTCACACACACACACACTCACACACTCACACACACACACACACACTCACACACACACACACTCACACACAGTCAGTCAGGAATAGCAGCGTAATCGGTCCGGCGGTGCTGCCGAGCCGTAGTGATCCCCGCAGCTTTGTCACAGCGGCGGCTGATGATGTAAGATATGCTCGCACAGATCCAATGATGTCATAATAGTTGATGAATTTTATCACTAGTAATAGAAATATTCCAGGATATTGGTGCCCACGATAATCCCCAGCGCCACTGGGTTTCCTCTGTGTGGATATCTTAATGAAATCTCCTTTGTCATCCCATTTGTAGAGAGGAAGTAGCCAACGGCGCTTGTTGTTTCAGTAGCGTTTGCTTTTTTTTTTTTGTTTTTTTTTTTTTTTTTTTCTTCTCTCTTTTTCTTTTCTTTTTCACGCTTAGTTCTATTGGATGGACACTGGACTGGACCATAACTACTTTTTTTTTTTCTTTTGTTCCTTTTTTGTTGTCTTGTCGTTGAGTATCGTAATGACTGGGACACATAACAATGACTGGGACTCAGCTGATGCTGCGCTGGCTGATCGCTGTGCAGGCCTTCTGCCTGGACCTGGAAAGACCGAGCTCCCCGCGCTGGAGCTCTGCGGAGGAGGCGGGTGTCAAGCGGGTGTCATGGAGCGGAAAACGAGGAGATATTAAAACCGGAGGGTGCGTCAACGGGTGACGAGGAAGCTTGATGAGCTCGGCGGACTGGTAATGACGGTAGCTGGCCCCGCCGGGTCTCTCCTGTCTTCCGAGCACGCTCTCCTGGCTGAGACGTGGCTGCCGGATGCCAGCGCGTCCGGCGCCGGCTTCAGGACTGCCAGGACTGACAGGGCAGACACACGCTGCGCGAGAAGAAGAGATCGCTGAAGATGTGAATGAGCGGTGGTGGAACGACCGTAAGTGTGCGTGAAGCGTGAAAGGAGCGCTTCTGTAACGCGCCGGGGTGTTGTATTACTATTTGCGAGAGTTCGGGGAGTTAGAGAGGTCATTTCCGTGGTTTGCGTTGCGCTATACTCTGGCAGCAGCTCATGGCTGTGGACATCACCCACACACCACTGCTGAATGCTGAATCACTGGAATCATCATCCTGCTATCACTGGTCACTTTAACCACCACCACAAAGCTCCTCTGCCACACTTCCATCCACATACCCCTTGCCCAAAATAAAAAATAAAACTCTGGAACTTGCAGCTACTAATGACTAGCATACAATGCCCCGCTAATACAGGTCCCGTCCCAGCGCTCATGACCTTCCCTGCTGGCTGGTCCCAGGCCAGGTATGGTGGTCTGCGGCTGGGCCGAGGTGAGTGACTGGTGGAGGGAGGAGGAGTCATGACGCTCTAACGGACTGCTTGGACAGGACTGTCAACGGACTGGGATGTGACCTGGCAGGAGGACATCAGGGAACAGCAGGGACACCATCTGCGCATCAACGGAATACATCAACCCACCACACCATCACACATCACCATCCCATCTGCCCCAACAACAAGCCCTGGAGACCTGGAGCCCTGAGGCGCTACAAACATGAAGAAAGCAGGAAGAAGAGTGAGACAGGGA
The DNA here is from genome assembly GCF_029220125.1 of Pseudoliparis swirei. Classification (NCBI taxonomy): domain Eukaryota; kingdom Metazoa; phylum Chordata; class Actinopteri; order Perciformes; family Liparidae; genus Pseudoliparis; species Pseudoliparis swirei. The sequence continues at coordinate 3,352,994 of NC_079405.1, forward strand.
GGAGCTGAGGAAAGCTGAAGAAAGGAGGAGTGAACCTGAGGGTGAAGCTCAGGGGAGGAGAAGCTGGAGGCTGCACAGCTGAACAACACACCAGCTGAACAGGGTCTGGGAGGTGCAGATAACTGGCTTCAGGGTGGAGGAGACAGCCAGGGGCTCCCTCCTGAGGGGCCCCTGGCTCTGAACTTTTTTTTTCCTTTTTTTTCACAGCCCTCCCTCACTCCTCTCCCACATCCCTCCTCCCACCTCCCTCTCTCCCCCCCCCCTGCTGAGCTGCACCTCAGCCACCTCATCCTCCCTGTCAATGGCCTCCACCCTCTCTCTCCTCTCTGTCTCTCTGTGCCAGAACAGGAAGAGACTACACCAGCCAGAGCTGCCTGAGGTCCTGAGGTCTGGTCCAGGACTAGCCACCTGCCCGTCTCCAGTGTCCTGTCCAGCCTGCTGTGTCCTGTCCTGCAGCCAGGGCTGGGGAAGTCCCAGTGCTGTGGAAGGTGTCGTGCCCACTCCCTGTCCCTGTCCCCACACCATCTGGCCTCCGCGACTACCGCCTCAATGACTACCGAAAGTGTCGAAGGTGCTGGAGAGGTGAGCCCGGGCCAGCTCATCGTCAGGTGAAATCATCGTTTGGACCCTCTGCAGTGAAATCATCCCGGACTGGAGCCTGTGGCATCATCATCTCATCATCTACCTGCTGCGGCTCTGCCTGTACCTGCCTGGAGAAGCCCATTGCACTTCTTAGTGCTTCTTGTTCTTCTCAGCACTCCACTGCCATCCAGCCACTGCTGCTGCTGCCAGGCTTCCTGACTGCCTAGCAGTGGGAGAGCACCCACCTCCTGGATCACTGACTACTACCTCAGAAGGAGAGTGCGCTGTCTGGGATGGATTGTGTCCTGGTGTCAACCCAGGCCGTGAGTTGTGTCTCTGTCTCTTTGAACTGTTCTGTCCCCCTGACTTCCAGTGTCTACAGTCATGTGTACTGCGGGGAGTGCTGAGCACAACTGTCTGGAGGTTCTGGGATGGTGGGGGTGGGAGGGATTAGGGGCAGTGAGGAGGTGTATTAGGGATGCGACAGGTAAACCGTGGGGGGAATGGTGCCTGGACATGGGAGTAGAAGACCAGAGAGATGAGAGGCTGGCGTGGGGAGGCCACTGACAAGGTGGACACCTCTGTGGAGAGAGGAGAGGTGTCATGGTGGGAGAGGTCATGGTGGAGCAAACGAACTGGGAGGAGCTGTAACAAGTGGGCCAACTGGAACAGAACAGCCAACATAAGGCCTTTTTCCTTTGAGCTGAGCATGTGTCTGAGAGGTCGGCAAAGTCTGGAGTTATTCGGATAGTGGTCGGTTGTCGCAGCTGTCTGCTGGTTCCTGCACTGCCCAGGGGGATTCTGTGGGGGGTGCTGCCAGCCAGGTTGCTTAACACGGATACCCTGCTCCATCCTGGAAGCCTGAGCTGTGGAGCTGGAAGTGGTGGTGAGGGGTGAGAGGAAAGGGAAAGGAGGTGGATTGGACAACGGACCAGACTCTCCACCACCTCCCCTCCTGAGGAGGAGACCACTCTCTAGAGGGACACTTTCTCCCCTCAAGGATTCGCTGAGACAAGAGAACACACCTCTGACACATACAGAGAGGTTCTTTTTCTTTTCAGAACACGCCTAACTGCCACACACTTTTTTGATTTTGTTTTTTGTTCTTATTTTTTCTATTGTGTTGCTGCTAATTTCCCTTGTTGATCTATCTAAATAAAGATAACGGTATATTAATATATGATCGGCACTGAGATCTACATATCGCTCGGGTCCTCTATGAGAGGAGGAAGACTTGAAGGAGGGGAGGAGATTTTAAAAGACTGGATGGGAGGTGTGGAGGGGATTTGGGGAGAGGGACGAAGGAGGATAGTTAGGAAAGGAGACAACAAGTCGACCTTGACGTTGACCTCCGCCGGCCGGCTGCCCTGCAGGACGCTGGAAACAAACACCTGGAATCCACCGGAGAGCCGGACCGGCGTGGAGACGGGTCACCGGACACCGGCCGCGCTCTTCATCCCCGGCACCGGACACCGCGGGGCGTCGGCGCGTCGTCGGGCCGGCGTGTCGTCGGGCCGGCGTGTCGAGCGTTGTGCCGGTATTTTATCTTTTATTTATCGTACGCGGAAAACAAAGTAGAGCGTTTACGGTCGTGGTTTAACCGCCTCGCTCTCAAATTCCGCCGCGTGTCGTTGGAGTTTAAAGCGATTTATTGTGGACGACGTCATCCCGTAATGTTTATATTACTAGCGCTACGATCATTTTTTTAATGATTAGATTCAACTTTATTGTCATTACCTTTGCAGTGAAAATGCGGAAGGTTATGTTTTGATCTCCGTGTATTTATTTATTTGTATGCGTGTTACTTGCATAACTCAAACAGTATTAAACCGAATCGCATGAAATTTGGTGGGATGATTGGTTATTATCCGGGGACCATTTGATTAGATTTTTGGATCGATCGGGTCAAAGGTCAAGGTCAAGGTCATGAAAAGGTCAACATCTTCTTTTTACCAATTTTTATCCAATTGGCATGCAACTAATGCCAACATGTTCATAATTCAATGCCCAATCTTGTGATATGCGAAGGTATGCGCTCTACCGAGTGCCCGTTCTAGTTACACATGTACAAGGACAGAGCAACGAAATGCAGTTTGGCATCCAACCAGAAGTGCAACAGAAAGTATCATAATAAATACATGATATACAGGTTATAAATAATGCCGAGATATAAATATATATAAATCTAGATATAAATATTTACCCACCGCTCACCGCAGAGATGAAGCGGGAAGCGAGATTTTCTAATTTCAGTTTTATTTACGGAGCACATTTAAAAGCAACACGCGCGTTGCACAGCTTCTCGAAACCACACGTATGAAATACGAGACGCTCGGCTCCTTCGCCGGCCGCTCGGGTTAAAATGTGTGTTTTTAATTCTTCTTTTTTTCTGGGAAGAGGGAGATTACTCGCTCGGCAAGAGCAGAGCTAGTTCACGTTAGCCGTGCTGCTAACAGCTAATGTAGCATTATGATGCGTTCATGCTATATTCAGGAAAAAAGGAAAAGATAAATGCTGTGTGTGTGTGTGTGTGTGTGTGTGTGTGTGTGTGTGTGTGTGTGTGTGTGTGTGTGTGTGTGTGTGTGTGTGTGTGTGTGTGTGTGTGTGTGTGTGTGTGTGTGTGTGAGAGAGAGATGTGGCTCATCAACGTGATTTCACAGATCCCAGAACAGATGTGACCCAATGTTTCCTGTTTACTCTTTCGAAGTCATAGCTCGTGGGAAACGCACTGAACTGTGTGTGTGTGTGTGTGTGTGTGTGTCCAGCCTGCGTCTGCTCTGTCGCGGTCGGATCGTGACATCGAGATCAGACGGCTAGATTGTTGACTTTCCATCGCGGCTCAGAGGCGCGCTGTGAGAAGTCGCGGTCGCCGCCTGTGAAGTGGCGAGCGCGTTCCCGAGCGTCGGGGGCGTTCATGGCCTCCGCGGCGCGCCGGAGGTTCGAGGGTTTCCCTCGGCTCCTCGTCCGAGCGCATCGAAACCAGTGGCGGTGCGTCCATAGAGGGCGCTAGGGCGCCGCCCCTCTTAAAATTTTGAGATGAAAAAAAAGAAGAAGAAAAAACAAAAACATCCTGTCAAAAAACATTGTATGCCAAATCATTTAAAGAGTAAATATACCATGTTGACGCGCTAAATGTGTGTGGGAGACCGTCAGCCTGTCAACAACCACTTAAGTTAATGTGAAAAAATATAATATATCGCCACTCATCCTCACGGAGAAGCCCGCCCTTTTCGGGCACCGCCAAACGTGTGTGTGCGGGAGCAGCAAACATTTCACAGTCGTTTCGGCAAGGACGGCTTCTCATTGGCGGATGAAACGTGAATCTTGGGGCACAAAAATGTGCGCTCATTGGCCAATGACATTGTTTTATTATTTCACGTGACTGGACTATTCGGCAGATCAGAGGCGTATCGTTCCCTCAGCCAGAGAGCTCCACGGAGCTACAGAGCAGGTAGCTAACGGAGCTGGTCAGCTGGAGGCTCAGTGAGTAATGCGCTGTTTAATTTCCCCTGTCTGTTGTTCCAAAGGGACTGAAACTCTCTGGACTACAACGGGGTGAGGGATCTAAAGAGCTGCAGACAAGTGGAAAGCACGAATCTTGCCGCAGTTATCTAGCTAAGAGCATGGAGCTAACTCGCTAACAGCCTGAAGCTAACCCTGTTTACAGTCAGCAGAAGGAGACCGAACTGGCATCGAAACACAACGAAGAAGTTCTGAAAAACAGACACATTCCCTCAAGAATAATGAAACAGGCTGGTTACAGACATGATTGACTTTAACCAGAGAGTTATTGAGAAGTTTGCCAACTTTAAAGAGAGGAGGCTACTTTTCTTTACACATAGTGGGTCAACTCTGTCACCCAATGTAACATGTGATCTCTCTCTGACTCTATTCTGCTCTGAACCTCTTTCATGTGAGGGTGAAACTCTTTTATTCTGTAAACCTCTGAAACCCAACCCAATGTTCCTTAAAGCTGCTCTGAACCTCTCATGCCCAAAGTTACAGTGTGTTGATAGTTGTTATTGGACCGTGTTGAGCACGCTGTGTTCTTGAAATAAATTCAATTCAATTCAGTTTATTTGTATAGCCCAATTTCACAAATTACAAATTTGTCTCTCTACTACAATCTCTGTACATAGACATCACATCCCCACCCCCAAACTCACATCGAAAAGGAAAACTCCCAACTTCAGGGGGGGGGGGGAAAAAAAAGGAAGAGAGCAAGAGGAGGACAGCCCTCCCCTAGATGGACAGATGCAATGAGATAGATGTATAGTAGTAAGGATTAGAGTACAGATACATTCAATAAATGAAATAGGTAGTATGAATAGTTATATAGTAGTATATAGGCATATTCCTTGATGGAGACCATCACGGCAGATGGGCAGATGGCGGGAGGAGGGAGGTAGTGAGCAAGAGGACAGTGGCGTGGTCAGACAGGCAGGAATTCCCCAGCAGGCAGATCAGGATCAGACGATCTATAGGGCTTCATCTAGGGTCCGAGCCCCCATGGGGCGTAAAAAGCAGACTTTCAAGAGAAAGCAGAGTTAGGAAATGAATTGAGGAGATGAAAATTGAAGGAGAGAAAAAGAAAAAGCAGAGCAGAAGCTGCGGTAAATCCCCATAAGCGCCAGCCTAAAAGCTATACCTCAAGGGGACTGGGGCCAGGTAACCATGATTTCAGCCTAACTGATATCTACTCTAAAAACGAAAGCTCTGTCTACTCTTCTCTGTGACTGTCAAAGGGACTGAAATGAAAGTGGAAGTCGGTTCCATAAAGGAGCTTGAAAACCTAACGAAAAAGCCCCATTTTACTTTTTAAGACTCTAGGAACTAGTTAGTCCGCTACAAGTAGTTAGAAGCTGATGTAATAATGCATTTTCTAGCTCCTTAAAGGATGAGATGAGCATCATTAAACAAGGGCTTCAGGTTAGGAGGGTTTTTAAGTGATTCTGTGTTTTTTGATCTTACCTTTAGAGAGCAACTAGTGCAGGAGTGATGTGATCTCTTTTCTTGGTTTAGTGATTTAGTAGAGTGTTTTCTGGAGCATTCTGGATCAACTGGAGTGAGAAGAGATAGTTAGCCCAGCCTGCTAATAAGGAGTTGCAGTAATCCAGTCTGCAGCGTGAACCGTTTTTCTATTTTTTTTGAGACAAGAGACTTTGATTTTTCCCTTTTTTGATAATACAAAGAGATGAATGAATGAAGTCCTTGAGCGTGGGAGTTAAAGGACAAGTCGACAAGTCCTCATGAATAGCCAGATTCTTCCATGATTGATCTCTGGGTGATACAATGATTAAAATGCCCACATCACCAGATAGTGATACAAGGGTGAATTCATCCGATTAAAATTTTTAGATTTTGTAGCATGTTGTGCTTGTTTTTGCCATGTCTGAGGTTTTTATGTTATGTATGTATTTCAGAAATGAGGTGCTTGCTTTAAGTTTTTCTTTTCTCCTCTGGTTTTATCGACATATATGGTTGATGTCTATAAACAAAAATGTTTACAATGTGTGTAACCTGGATAATATTGGTAAATAAAAGGTTGTATATATCAAAATTGGTATAAATGATGATTCCTTCTGTGGTAGTTATTAACGCGTTTATCGATACAAAAATACAAAAATACAACAAATACAAACACTGATTATTAACATTTAAATGAAATTAATGCCAAAGTAACTGTAACAGGATAGTCTGCCATGCCAGTCTGTCGTAGGTCATGGTCAATCATGCAGTCGTCGGCTGAGAGGTCTCACTTTAAGGCCACAGAAGGAGATCATTTTCTGCCATTAGAGGTGTCAAGGGTTTTTCAGTGTTTCTAATCCGCTTTGTTTTTTACAATATTCTACTCAAAACCTCTTTTCTTCTCATTGTTGAGTGATATTTAAACTGCGCCCCCCCCCCAAAAAAAATTTCACCAGCCGCCACTGATCGAAACGTGTCGTCCGGTCTCGGGGATCGCAATAAAAAGGCCTTCGGTCGGCTCGCAGGTACGGAGACGTCGACGCTCGGAGCCGACGCCGAACGCCGTTAAACCTCCGACTTTGTTTACGCCGTTTTCATCGCGGCGGTGAAAAGCAGCCGTTTGTTTTTGTCCCGTTCACAAAGCGGCGTCAATTCATCCCCTTTTCTTGTGGATTGTAGAGATTCAACATCCAGTATTTACATCGTGTGTGTGTGTGTGTGTGTGTGTGTGTGTGTGTGTGTGTGTGTGTGTGTGTGTGTGTGTGTGTGTGTGTGTGTGTGTGTGTGTGTGTGTGTGTGTGTGTGTGTGTGTGTGTGTGTGTGTGTGTGTGTGTGTGTGGTAACGCTGGTGAAAGACATTGCATGTCCACTATAGAGCTGCAAGCGATGATTATTTCACTTGGCAGAGGATCTGTCGTCTCCCACCCAGAGACATTCAGCGGCTCCATCACTCCCTCCAGAGGAAACACACCACGCCCGAGTTCTTGGGTTTCTGATGGATTTATTCGTCTCACGTGAAAACTCGGTCGCCGCCGCCGTCATCCGCCCCCCGTCAAACTGTATAAATACATTTCAACCAGGGAAATGTACATATTTTTTAGGGGGGCAATTTTTGCCCCCGCTGACTGAAATCCAGAGTCGTTTAGAAGGAAATTGGGGGCACTTGTGAAATAACATTTAACTTTTGTTCAAAAATAATAAATAAACTTACTTAGGCTTACAGTATATGAGCAAATGTCATAAAAACGACAATAAGACTATTACAGATAGTCTTATCGACAGATTCAACGTTTTTTGTTGATATTTAACAAAAAACAAGTCTTATTTATTTGTTGTTATTCATTCTAAAAACTATTAACAATTCTAACTTATTTCCAGGGTTTTTCCTGCATAGAGAACATTTGGGCGCGCGCCTAAGCCGTTTTCCCGAACGCCGATGACAAATCCCGAGCGCCTAAGGCAAAAAAAGTCCGCTAACAATTTTTTTTTATTGGGAGCACCGAAGACTCATTTTGACCCAGGAAAACCCTGATTTCTTTGTTTTTTTATAATAAAAAATGATATGTATTGATTTTTTTGTTTACCTACCTAGTACAGGACGTACAGATAGGACACAAAAACAAAAGGCTATTAAATTATCGAAATGATGGGGGCCTTTGTTGCCCTCTCTCGTGATATCAGGGGCAACATTATATTTTTTAGGGGCAGTTTTGCTCTTTGGTGTATTTCCGACGCTGATTTCGATATTCAAGAAACAAGTTGTACAAATAATAATGTGTAAACAAGCCTTTTGAATAATTATGTAAATAATATTTATGCCAGTTAAAGGCACTTTAAAAAAAATGTTTGCTCAATTTTTTTCCAAGTACAGATCAATTAATTAGCCTAAATAATCTGCGCCTGTGCTAATGCTGGAAGAAATGTAACAGACGACCCTTCAACCTTTTTAAAACCAGCAAAGCGCTTATCTTATGAGGAGAGAGTGTCAAGGTCATGTTGTAATCAATACATCGATGATAACGAGACCGACAGAATCAGCTGATCCAGATACGCAGGCGACTGATTGATCAATTACCCCGGATGGTAATCAGAGGAGCCAGCTGGACAAATATCTGTGTATATATATTTATATGTATATATATATATATATATTTAAATGTGTGTATATTTAAATGTATTTATATATATATTTTTGTATAGATACATATTTATTTATATATTTATTTATATAGATACATATTTATATAGATGCATATTTATATAGATACATATTTATATATATATATATATATTTATACATAGATATATTTATAATATTTATTTATATATATATATATATATACACAAACTTTTGGGTTTGTGGAAAGCTGAGAAACGACGTAACCGGGAGGAAGAAATGAGGAAGAAGAAAAACACATTGCTGAAGTTAGTTTCACGTTTGTATTGATCAGATCAGATTTTGTGGACCCCAGGAAGATTAGCAGTCGCTAAGGCGTCAGCTAATGGGGATACAATAAATAAATAAATAAACAAAAGATCAGCTGAAATTCTAACGACAGGAATATTCAGACATGAACATGACAATTTCACCATTTGTATTATTATTTAATCTTTATTTCTCAGTTTCCAAGAGGAGTCGGGTGTCGGAGGGAAAGAACGATGTCTCGTTGTTTCTGAACCTGTAGAGGTTGTGTTTGGCGTTACTCCATCTTTGTTACAGCCCACGTCATGATATCATCAGCGAGCGCTGACATTGACCAGACGATGCCTTCAGGAACACACACACACACACACGCGCGCACTCGGATACACACGAGCCGGCTGGCGGCGGCGGGTCTTCCAATCCTCATCTTCTTCTGTTCCTCCCACTTTTCGTCTCGTGTCTTCAGGCAGGCGCCGGTGAGTCATTTTGGGGCAGCTTTGAGGTGCATGATGGGAGAAGGGAGGGGGGGGTGTTGTGGTGTAGCAAGGGATTTGAGAACAATTAGAGAAGAGGAGGTGGAAATAAAAACCAGGAAAACTATCGGCAAAAGTATCTGGACACCTGAAACCAGAATGGGTGGGTTTTTTTGTTTTGTTCTTGAACCTTTTTTGTCATCTAGTTGAGATTTTATTTAAAAATATTTGTGGGCGTTGGGACAAAAGACGAGGACTACGTTGTCGTGGTTTTGGGATGTAAAGTGTGTTCCAGGAAGTTTACGGTCCCAGTTGATACTGTCGGGCGGGGGTGTCAAACTCATTTTCACCGTGGGCCACATCAGCATCATGGCCGCCCTCTTAAAGGGCCGGGACACTTTATAAACTCCTCGAACATGTTGTTAAATAACTCTCTTTGCATTTGATTATTGTTTATTTGAGTGTAGAAATATTGTGCATAAGAAAATGTCTCTAATATTACAACGTAAATCCATTTAATTTAAAACCTTCAAAATAAAAGCACGGGCAATTTTTCATGTGATCATGTGTCTTGAAAGCCGTCAGGGGCCACAGAAAATGATGCGGCGGGCCAGATTCGGCCCACGGGCCTTGTGTTTCACACCTGTGCTGCAGGGCTTCATTTTGTGTGCGTGTGTGTGTGTGTTCGTGTTCGTGTGTGTGTGAGACGGTCTGGTCAACGCCGACATGCTGGATAGTTTGATGTCAAACTGTTTGTGGCAACAAGCCCAGAAAACCCTGAGTGTTATTTGTATAAGCCGGTTCAGACTCCGTTACCTCAGACACACAATACAGCGACGTGTGTGTGTGTGTGTGTGTGTGTCGGGTTTGTCTTTCAGAGTTTTGGGGTTTTAAAGCCGACCGGTGAGCCAGTTTTTGCCCGTTCCCACACACACTAACACATTATGGAATAACGGTGCAGATCAGTGACGGCTGTTTTAGATCAAGTCGTGGAAATAGTCTTTATATATTCATTATTTATCATTACTTTAAGTCAAAATGTTTTTTAATCTTATTTTTGTCTGGTATTTTTTGTAAATTTAGTCTTATTCTTGTATCAAAAGACTTTTTTCATTAAATAGTTTTGTCTTTTTAGTCGATTATCTGAGTTAAAAACACTAAATGTTTAAGAAAGCTACATTCTGTGTCTTTGTATTATTTCTATTTCTTCTGAGTTTTTCCTGAACCCATGTGAGGTCAAAGGTCAGGGATGTGTACGGATTGTAAAGCCCTCTGAGGCAAGTTTATGATATTGGGCTATAAAGTTTAATTTAAAATGGAATGGAATTTTAGGGACGGGCATTTCAAGTTAAAACACTCTTCGATAATCACGGGGATCTATCGGATCATCCTTCAAAGATCCTCTGCCCCAACCCCATGAGACTAGAGTGGTGTAACGTGTGCTTAGTGTGTGTTTGAGCGACAGACACACACACACATTATTTGCCTCCATTCCCAGCTTTTGAAGACGAGTGTAATGAGCAAGGCAGCATTTTTATTGATGACGAAGACAATCGACCGTCCTCTTCTTCCCTTTGAACTCCATGTGTGTTGGAGGAGGAGGAGGAGGTTCAACTCCTGCACAGAGGCAGGCTCGCTGCTAAATGTCAGGCCGACTGTTGCGACCAATGAAAGAATTGACCCCAAAAATCAAACATCCTCCAGAATCCGACCCGGTAACACAGATGACGAGCATAAAGAACTAAATGTAACTCTTTCAAAGTTCCTCACAGCAACTTGAAACCCACATTAATAATATTATTCCCTCTCCCCACAGGAAGCGGTGACCCGGCCTTCCCTCCGCCCCCCCCTTCCGCCCACGGACCGGACCGTGTCTCGGTGCTGCCGGCGGTGGATTGGAGCGCTCTGATTGGAGGCTTTGTGCGAGGTGGTCTTTCGGTCTGGCGCCGCCTCCCCCCGGGGCCGGCGTGCGCTCCCAGCAGCCCGTGGTGCCCTGCGCCCCCCCCTCCCCGTCGCTGCACATCAGAGCCCATGTCCAAGGTAGGACCCGGGGCCCGGGACCCCCTCGACGATGTCGAGATCGGTTTCACACCTCCTTCTCTCCCCGGCAGGAGGAGGCGCGGCGCGTCCGCCAGGAGCCATGTGCCTCCCTCACACCAACATCATGGACAACAAGTTACAGGGGGTGGGGCAAGGGGGAGGAGCTGCACTTCGACCACGGGAAGGAGGCGTCCCGCTGGAGCCCTTCGTACACCAGGTGGGCGGAGACGCCGACGGAGTTCCACGGTGATGACGTCATACAAGCTCCTCGTGCTGATTGTGTGTGTGTGTGTGTGTGTGTGCAGGTGGGAGGCCACACCAGCATGATGCGCTACGACGACCACACAGTGTGCAAGCCTCTGATCAGCAGGGAGCAGCGCTTCTACGAGTCTCTGCCTCCCGACATGAGGGAGTTCACCCCGGAGTATAAAGGTCAGCCGCCGCTCGCCGGGGATTTCACACGAGTGAACTCCAGCGACCCCTTCCCGTCTGACGCGCCGCCGTGTCGTGAGATCCACAGCAGACGGATCCATCCCGGAAGCGTCTCTCTCGTTTGCGTTCACACGAGCTGGATGTTTCATCCTTCTCGATTACTCAGAGGTCCAATTTGACTTTCCGGCTCGCTCGCTAAGCGCTCTTATTGTGAAGGACTGACAACCGACTCGGGTCGACGGGGATCTTTTTTTGTTTTTTGTGACAATTATTAATATAAAAGTTGTAGCCACTTTGTGAACACACATTCTGAGTAGATTTAATCATTAAAAAAATTCACAACATGACATCATCATATAAACAGTGAGGAAACTTCATCGTTTTCCCTTAACGTCGTGAAAAATGTCGAAAAAACATCCGAAGCTTCATTTCGGGAAAAAACTCCAAGAAAAGCTTTGAATGTATAAATAAAAATAATAAAAAAGCCATTGGATACCAACCTTTGGCTGATGACGCTTAAAAAGAAATGTGTTATCAAAAGAAATGAAAGAGCGATTATTTCTATTCTTTCATTCAAAATGCTTTGAAGTGAACGACATGGAATGTGAAAATCAGCCGGCGAGGCCGACGGATGTTTAGGAGCGGTGAAGTGGTTCCTCTGCTCTTCATCATCACGGAGCTGTTTCCACTCGCTTTTGCTGTAGTTACGGAAACACACACAGACACACACACACACACACACACACACACACAGCTCATCCTCTCCCATGTGTATGTGAGAAAGAAGACGAGGACACACTAAACCAGGAGAAGAAGAGAGATGTTGATGGTGGAAAGAAGACGACGGCTCGTTCCCGTTGGGTTTCCTTTTGAGTCCCGACACCGCGCTCCGGTGAAGAAGAGTTCGGCGGCGGCGTTCGACATCGACGCCGCGCTCTCTCGTTTGTTCAAAGTTCATCGACGCTGAACGCGTGTCGTGCGTTCGAAGAGCTCCGAAATCCGACACCGCGCGTCCTCGGGTCGAGCCGCTCGCTCGCCAAGTGTGAAGTAGATCGGATGGAGAAATGTGAAGGACACACACACACATACACACACACACACACACACACACACACATACAGACATACTACTATCGGGACCTTGAGTCTGAAATAAAAGTTTGATGACGCATTCATGGCCTCCTTGATTTATAGGTAGGAGATGCTGCTGCAGCGCCACCTACTGACCAGATGGCGCACATTATGTGTCCCTCGTCACTCAAACATCAGGTTATAAACGACTGTGGGGAGAGCGGTCGTCCTGCAACCGCAAGGTCGCCGGTTCGATCCCCGCTCTCCCCATTAGTCTCACGTCGACGTGTCCATGAGCAAGGCACTGAACCCCCAGCTGCTCCTCGGCGCGGCACCGCAGCCCACTGCCCCTTCGTTGCTGAGGATGGGTTAAAGGCAGAGAATACATTTCATATATGTATATAAATATATAGTAAACGTATTTATATGTATTATTATACTGTGGTTACGATGGCACGGAGTTTTTAGGATTCTCTGATTTTATAGAAGGAACTAAAAATAATCGACATGGACACAATTTCTTTTTTAAATGGCAGAAAATCAATCTGGAAACAGGCAAAGATTATTTATTATTCCGAGACTTGCGGTTCAAAGGTTCCAGGACAAAATGTAAAGATTGTTGTTATCGGATAAAACTGAAATCAGCCAGAGAGCCTCAATAAAATACGTCACCTGTGCGTGTTCACGTTATTGCGCAATCGTAGTCGACGCGTTACTCGCCAAAGAGAATGAAAAAAGTTTATCTCAAAGCGCGACGAGAAAGATCTGAAAGGATCTTGGGATAAAAATAACAAAACAATTGAGGGCCCCGACACAACCTCAGTGCCCCCCCCCCCCCCCACACACACACACACACACACACACATGCTTGATTAGCCTTTCTAAAGACCTTTTGTGCACCCGTTTAGTCCAGTGTGCGTGTGCATAGAACGCCTCCATCCCGTTATCTGTTCTCCCAGTTCCCACCAGTTCACCTCGCTGGGTGCTGGGGGCCCCAGTGCCATGACAACAGCGGTCCATAAGGAGGCTATCCTTAGCCCTGGATCGGCGCCATTGTCCTGCTGATTGAACGGCAGACAGACAGACAGCTGACCGGGGACGACCCTCAACCTGCCAAGGTCGTTTCATCCTCAAAGTGTTTTTGACTTTGTGGGATCACATTTCCAGCTTCCTGTTTGGACGGAGCGCACGCTTCAGTTTGGACGAGATCTTCGGGGGGGGGAGGGGAGGGGTAATAATAATTATATTTGGACCTCCATACAAGTGCAAATTACGATATAAAAGAGTATTATTACCGTCGCATTGAAAATGCGGAAGGTTATGTTTTGATTGCCGTGTATTTATATGCGTGCGTGCGTGTTACTCGCATAAGTCAAAAAGTATTAAACCGAATCGCATGAAATTTGGTGGAATGATTGGTTATTATCCGGGGACCATCTGATTAGGTTTTGGGATCGATCGGGTTAAAGGTCAAGGTCATGAAAAGGTAAAAATCTTCTTTTTACCATAGCGCAGTCAATTTTTATCCAATTGGCATGCAACTAATGCCAACATGTTCAGAATTCAATGCCCAATCTTGTGATATGCGAAGGTATGCGCTCTACCGAGTGCCCGTTCTAGTTATTTCTGTTTTGATGATTATCCAGGCGTTCTTCATTCAGCATCTACAACTATAATCATAAAACACTCGACACTGTTGTCACTTTTCTTTTCCTCAGATAACACGTTTAGTATTTTAAAGTCACAGGAACTTCTGTCTCAGGTGCTCCGGGGTGCTGACATTAATTGCGATAACTCCAACTTAAACAAATTAAAAATAAACAAAAACGGTGCAATAACACGCGCCGTTGCTCCACAATGATTTACGGTTGTTCCTGTTGGGCTGAATATAGTAATAATAATAATAATATAATACACTACCGTTCAAAAGTTTGGGGTCACCCAGACAATTTCGTGTCTTCCATGAAAACTCACACTTTTATTTATCAAATGAATTGAACATTTCATAGAACATATAGTCAAGACATTGACAAGGTTAGAAATAATGATTAATATTTTAAGTATTAATTTTGTTCTTCAAACTTCAAGCTCAAAGGAAGGCCAGTTGTATAGCTTATATCACCGGCATAACTGTTTTCAGCTGTGCTAACATAATTGCACAAGGGTTTTCTAATCAGACATTAGTCTTCTAAGGCGATTAGCAAACACAATGTACCATGAGAACACTGGAGTGATAGTTGATGGAAATGGGCCTCTATACACCTCTGGAGATATTTCATAAGAAACCAGATGTTTCCACCTAGAATAGTCATTTACCACATTAACAATGTAGAGAGTGTATTTATGATTAATGTTATCTTTATTGAAAAAACAGTGCTTTTCTTTGAAAAATAAAGACATTTCTTTTGAACGGTAGTGTATGTCTACAAACTGTGACCTCGCGCAGGAGAACTTCCACCTGACGACACAACGTGTGTAGTCGCTGCCGGTGTGTGACCGCTGTGTGAAATACACAACAGCGAATATCATTTTGTCCCTGATCACGAGAGGCAAAAAATGACCCCATAATTTCCTCTGATAATTATGATAATTTAATAGCGTTTTGTTTTTGTTCTTTGTTGTGTGTCTTATCATCTGTATCGCTGTACTCGGTGGGTACACACAAAAATGAATAAATATCATTTAAAATATATATATATATTAGGGCTGTCAATCGATTTTAAAAAATTAACTAATTAATCGCACAGTTTGAAATTGCGATTAATTAATCGCGATTAATCGCGATTAATCGCGATTAATCACAATTACAAGTTAAAAGTTAAAAGTTCATTCTTTTTAAAGACAAAACTTCACACAGAGCTGTGTTTTCAAAGAGGCTCCTACCTATAAAGTGCCAGCGAGGTATTTAATATCGTGGATGATAAATTGTTTCTTCAGTGAAACATCAGATTAGTAAAAAAAAAAGAAGTATATTGAGACCCCATTGGTCCTGTCATCTTTAACATTGAACACAGCAGAACCAGTGACCTTGATAACTGACTGACATTCAAATATGTCACGTTAACCCTCTGGAGGCTGGGGGCATTTTATACATTTTACAAAACAAAACAAAATTCACCGTTTAACCCTTGTGTTGCCTTCGGGTCATTTTGACCCGAATCAATATTACACCCTCCTGCCGCCTTCGGGTTAATTTGACCCCATTCAATGTTTAATGTCGGTGTTCTTTCGGTAGTCAACAAACAAACATAAAGTGCCTCACACTTAAACTTGGAAAACAATATTAATTCTAATAATTTTCTGGAGGTTTTAATTGCTGGCGTCAAATTGAACCCAAAGGGTAAAATATGTTAGTAAATATAAAGGTAACAGGAGGGTGAAACATTGAATCGGGTCAAAATGACCCAAAGGCGGGGGGAGGGTTAAATATTTAATCGGGTCAAAATGACCCGAAGGCAACACAAGGGTTAAAAGTGTTTCTCTTCTTTTTAAACACAAAACTTCACACAGAGCTGTGTTTTCAAAGAGGCTCCTACATATAAAGTGCCAGCGAGGTATTTAATATCGTGGATGATAAATTGTTTCTTCAGTGAAACATCAGATTAGTAAAAAAAAAGAAGTATATTGAGACCCCATTGGTCCTGTCATCTTTAACACTGAACAACAGCAGAACCAGTGGCCTTGGTGACTGACTGACATTCACATATGTCACGTTAACCCTCTGGAGGCTGGGGGCATTTTATACATTTTACAAAATAAATTAAATTCACCGTTTAAAGTTTTTTGCATGTGACACACCCCCACGTGTTTTACATCAAACATTCCAGAACAATCTCAGCTCTGAAATGAGCCTCATTGTCCTCGCGCCGTGTCCTCTGGTTCTCTGACTGACAGGCTGCTAAATGAGCCTAACCTGTGAGATGGGAGGTCCTTTGTAATTTACTGAGTGTTCATTGGTTTTTTTCCCCCCGAAATGTTGACAGACAAACGGATTGACCAATCACGGTGAAGGTTTCGTGTGACGAGTTCTTTCCGCGCCGCGTGTCCCGACACGTCGCCCTCCGTTCCTCTGTGTATCAGAGGGGGAGACGGGAGGAAGGAGGAGCAGGAGGAAACCCGACTGATTCATCCACGAGTTTAAACTGATTTCTGCTCCTTATTTTCGCGGAGAAATTATTGTTTTAAAAACGGAAACAGTGTCAAACCGTACTGCTGCGGTAAAAAAAAAAAAAAATTTGCGTTAATTGCGTTAAAATATTTTAGTGCGTTAACGCGGCCAAATTAATCGCATAGATTAACGCGTTAACGCTGACAGCCCTAATATATATATATAACAATAAATAACCACAAAGAAATCAAATTGAAAATAAATGTCTGATTTCTGTTTTTTTGTTTTGTTAAAAAGATCTCATAAAACACGTTTAATCTGTAGACTGCTGCCTAATAGTCTTATTATTGCCATTTTTATGACAATTGCTCATATCCTGTAAATAGATTGAATAAGTAGAGTCATTATTTTTATCAACGGTTAAATGTTATTCCACAAGTTTCAAAAAGTGCCCCCAATTTCCTTTTTAATGCCCCTGGAGTTCAGTCAGTGGGGAAACATGTCCCCCTAAATAATCTGTACAGTGTACCCCCCCCCCCCCCCCCAGTGATTTTAGGAGATGTATTGACTTTAGTTTGAATGTTCCCCGCCAGGCGTGGTGCTGGTCTGCTTCGAGGGCGACTCCGACGGCTACATCAACCTGGTGGCCTACCCCTACGTGGAGAGCGGCGCGGAGGGGGCGGGTGGCCCGGCGGAGCACGAGGAGCGCAGCGACCCCCCCGAGCGCGAGCAGCCGAGGAGGAAGCACTCGCGGCGCAGCCTCCATCGCTCCTCCTCCTCCTGCGAGAACAAGGAGGAGCGGCCCGACCAGAGGGAGTCGCACGACGCCGACATGGCCGACACGTAAGAGACGAGCAGATCAACGACGATTTGAAGTGAGATTTTCTTTTGTTGACGAGTCGCCCCTCCCCCGCAGCCTCGCCGAGCTGAAGAGTCCGAGGCTCGACCCCAAGATCCACTCGGACGTCCCGTTCCAGATGTTGGACTGGAACAGCGGCCTGAGCTCGGAGAAGATCAGCCACAACCCCTGGAGCCTGCGCTGCCACAAGCAGCAGCTCAGCCGCATGAGGTCCGAGTCCAAGGACCGCAAACTCTTCAGTATCCTTCCTCCACCAATCACAGCCAGGCTTCTGTCAGAGGGCGAAAAACATTTACGGCTTCCAAACTAAAAAATAAATAAATATAGTAATGGAAGCCAAGAATAAACATTATATAAATATATATATATATTTATATACTGTAAATAAATATATATATATTTTTTTTTACAGTATATATAAATATATTATATAGATCTTGATAAAACTCTAGTAATGGAAGTCAAGAATAAACATTTATTTATATATATAAATGTGTGTATATTTATATATATATATAAATACATTAAAAAAATATAGATAGATCTAGCTAAAAATCTAGTAATGGAAGTAAAGAATAAACATATATATTTATATTTATTTATTTATATATATTTATATAGATCTAGATAAGTAAAAAAATATAGATAGATAGATCTAGATAAAAATCTAGTAATGGAACTTAAGAATAAACAATCTTTATATATTTATTTATATAGATCTATATAATAATAATACATAAAATAAAAAAATATAAATATATATATAGCACTGATGTAACGATTGTAGACCGAGTGATGCTGGCTCCATCATGTTGTGCGTGCTGCCGGTTCGATACCAGGCGCTGAGCGTAAATGTCAGTGAGACTGAGGAAGAGGGTGGGCGCTGAGGTTATCTGGGGTCAAAGGTTGCGTTTTGATCTTCATCTTCAAAGGGAGCAGCTGCCTGGAAACCACAGCAGCGCACACTCTGTGTCCTCCACCAGCTCCACTTGGAGAGACAATGCCCAGTTTGTGCATCCTCCATTCCTTTCCTCGCCTTCTCTCCTCGTGGATTTTGTCAATAAAAACAAATCTCCAGAAACACGTCGAGACCGGAGACGATTCCCGCTCGACCCCCCCCCCCCCCCCCCAAAACCCCCGAAATGTTTGCTCCTTAACTGCCTCGTTTGAACCAGAGTTTCTGCTGCTGGAGAACGTGGTGCACCACTTCTCGTACCCGTGCATCCTGGACCTGAAGATGGGCACCAGGCAGCACGGCGACGACGCCTCCGAGGAGAAGGCGGCGCGGCAGATGAAGAAATGTGAACAGAGCACGTCGGCGTCGCTCGGGGTGCGCGTGTGTGGCATGCAGGTACGACCCCCACCGCCGCCTCACATTCACCATCAGATAGACAATTATCTTCAGGGCGTTGGGTTTGAGATGAAGCGGGCAGAGTCACAACAATATTAGGATTCCTAATGCCAGCGTAGAAATATAGATTTGACTTTTTTCTACTTATTTTCTTGGCTTCATCTTTTGGGAGGTGGAGACTCAGATGATGTATTTATACGACTTAGAATACTTCTACCAAATACAACCCGCGAGTACCTCAAGTGTTACTCCCACTACTTGCTCCTGCTACCAATAATCATGTTACTAAGAAGTAATAACACCAGCAATACGTTGTCAAAAGTGGTGGAAGAAGTACTCAGATCTTTTACTTACAGTGTGTAAAAATTGTATATATATATACATATATATATAGCTACAAATCTAATAATGGAAGTAAAGAATAAACATTTATATATGTATTTATTTATTTATATATATATTTATATAGATCTAGATAAAAATCTAGTAATGGAACTCAAGAATAAACATTCTTTATATAGTTATATTTATTTATATATATATTTATATTTATATAGATCTATATAATAATAATAATAAACATATATATTTATATAGATCTAGATAAAAATCTAAAAGGTCAAGAATATATATATATATATACAGGACTGTCTCAGAAAATTAGAATATTGTGATAAAGTTCTTTATTTTCTGTAATGCAATTAAAAAAACAAAAATGTCATGCATTCTGGATTCATTACAAATCAACTGAAATATTGCAAGCCTTTTATTCTTTTAATATTGCTGATTATGGCTTACAGCTTAAGAAAACTCTAAAATCCTATCTCATAAAATTTTAATATTTCCTCAGACCAAGTAAAAAAAAAAGATTTATACCAGCTGAGTGTTTGTCAAGGCTCAGGAAACCCTTGCAGGTGTTTCGAGTTAATTAGACAATTCAAGTGATTTGTTTAATACCCTACTAGTATACTTTTTCATGATATTCTAATATTTAGAGATAGGATATTTGAGTTTTCTTAAGCTGTAAGCCATAATCAGCAATATTAAAAGAATAAAAGGCTTGCAATATTTCAGTTGATTTGTAATGAATCCAGAATGCATGACATTTTTGTTTTTTTAATTGCATTACAGAAAATAAAGAACTTCATCACAATATTCTAATTTTCTGAGACAGTCCTGTATATCAATACCACAGTAGTCATGAGTTCTGCTATAATAAAACATCCTCATTCATCAGTACTTGACGGGGTTCCTACAGTCATGGAAAACCTGGACAAGTCCTGGGATTTTAAAATGGTTATTTCCAGGCCTGGAAAAGTCCTTGAAAAAAAATGGAATCCCAAAAGTTTTGGAAAACTCCTGGAAATTATGTTATATTCATATGTTCATTCACGCAGTTTAATTAAATGAATAAACATTTATATAAATATGTATTCTTTTGTCATTTAAGGTAAATACTTGTTAT
This sequence comes from Pseudoliparis swirei, assembly GCF_029220125.1. Lineage (NCBI taxonomy): Eukaryota > Metazoa > Chordata > Actinopteri > Perciformes > Liparidae > Pseudoliparis > Pseudoliparis swirei. Next base: position 3,373,265 of record NC_079405.1, read on the forward strand.
TCACTCTAAAGTCCCGGTGGTCGACCTGTGTCTGAGGCTCGTGTCCCCGCAGGTGTACCAGCTGAACACCGGCCACTACCTGTGCCGGAACAAGTACTACGGCCGCGGCCTGTCGAGCGACGGCTTCCGCCAGGCGCTGCAGCAGTACATGCACAACGGGCGCGGCCTGAGGCGGGACCTCGTGGAGCCCATCCTCCACAAGCTGCGCAGCCTGAAGGCGGTGCTGGAGAGCCAGGCGTCCTACCGCTTCTACTCGTCCTCGCTGCTCATCATCTACGAGGGCAAGGTGGGCGGCCGGACAACGGAATTTAAATCACGTTTTTATTGTATTTATTTATTTACGATGCTGATGCTGTGACTCTTGTCTGTAGGAACCTGAGAGTCTCAGCTCTGGGCAGCAGAAGGCCCCCGCCGCGGCCCCCGCAGAGCCCCGCCGTGGCCCCGCCCCCAACCCACCGCCGGCCCCAGACGCCCTCCGTGAAATGGATTTGAGCCAGAATCCAGACCCCCCCGCGCCGCCGCCCCCTCAGGGACCTGGACCGGCGCCGGTGGCCCCGCCCCCTCCCCCGCAGGCCCCGCCCACCAAGTCAGACTGCCACTCCTTCCACCCGCCGCTCCCCTCGCACCACCCACATCCAGACTCCTCCTCCACTTCCTCCTCGGCTCCCGGCTCAATTTCCTCCCCTCCGCTCCCTCCTCCCCGCAGCCGCACCCGGCCCAAACAGCGCCCCCTGGTGGACGTGCGCATGATCGACTTCGCCCACTCCACCTTCAAGGGTTTCCGCGGCGACACGGCCGTGCACGACGGGCCGGACCGCGGCTACGTGTTCGGACTGGAGAGCCTGGTCCAGATCCTGGAGGGTCTGCAAGGCGACAACTTGGCGTAGCTGCGAACACACACACACACACACACACACACACACACACAGCTTGTTGTTAGTTCAGGTCGTGCCGCAGCGTTCTCGAGACGCTTTGGCTGTAAATATGGAAGGAGCTTATTTCGGCCGTCACCATGGCGACGTTGGCATTCTACAGTAGAGCGGTTACTATAGCAACAGACGGCGGGACAGCGGAGCCGAAAGGAGTGAAACCTCGGAGCCGATACGGAGAACTTTTGTCCGTTTGAGGCTCTGCAAAACACACACACACACACACTTGTACTCCTGTATTTGTGAGGACCGCATGGACATCATGCATTACCCAAACCCCAGAACCAGAACCCTGAAGGTCCGACCCGGAAGTCTCCCGCCGCTCGCAATTATATTTAGCTTTTCGCTTCTTAATCTAGATATTTGAGCTTCACCGCGCAGGATGTTTGTGTTTCCAGTTTCACAATCAGAGGACGAAGACAGACGCTCGTATTCAAAATGGACACTTTTAGTCTTAAAATGTGTCTGGAGGGGAAATCTTTAAACTCAGGATTTACAGCGAAGCTCAAACATCCAGAACAAGAATCGGCTAAACACACGAATGGAAGGAGGACCGGCAACGGGCGTCATCCCTCCCGAGTTCCCCAAACGCCAAGATGGACAAAAAGGAGCACACACACACACACACACACACACACACACACACAGCTGGGGAACAGTTGTCCGTGGAGCGGTTTGACAGCGCCTCTCTGAAACTCAGAGGGGGGGGGGCCTCCCTCTGAAGTTGGCCAACACTCACTCAAGCTCCTCCCCCTCCTCCCTGAGACCCCGCCCCCTTTCCTCCCCACATCCTCCACTCCTCAGCAAACCCAACCTGGACCGGTGAACATGACTCTTTTTAGCCTCACAACGCACTCATCAACACATCCAAGCAATAGACGGCGACTCCTTCTTCTTCTTCTTCTTCTTCGTCTTCTTCTTCTTCTGTTCCGTAGCGCTTCGGGGAGAGAACACGGAGTGTTTCCGCTGGTCGTCGGTGTGAACTCATCCTCTGGGTTTCTGTGTAAAGTCACTTTTTTCCCCCCAAAATCTGGCCTGCTGATATTTTTCTTCTCGTTAACAAATCCCATTTTTAAAACAAACTCTTCTCAAAGCGTTGTCCGTGTGTCCAGAGCCCGACGCCGCTCCGTCCTCTGAGCCGTAGAGCTCCATTGTTGTCTGAAGCGATTAAAAACACATCGGCGTGTTGCCCTGGGTGACATGTTCCTGAATTATCAGCACGCACACACACACACACCGTCCTGCTGCCACTGATCCTCCCTCGAGCGCCACATGTGGATCGACCCACAGCTGAAAATAGTCCCAAAGCTAATGCACTATTTCCTTCTGTTTGGTTTATGAAAAAACAAAAAAAATTAAAAAACGACAGCAACCAGCTGCTTTTAGGAAAAGTACCCAGAATTTAAAATGTGAGATTTGAAGTTTATTTTAATGTATAAAATAGATTTGGGGGGTCATCTTGTTTGATGGCCGACTGAAGGGGGGGGGGGAATCTTCAGACTCTATTTGGGGACTCGCGGTCGGCGACTCGGCGCCTTGACCACCGCCTCGAGGACTCGAGTGTCTCGACTTTGGAATTCAGCCGTTGACGAAACAATCGGAACCGCGGTCCGATCGGATTTCCCGGAGCCTTCGATCGTCCTCAGAAGACGGAGTCGCTCAGTTTGTGTGGAATTATTCAACTTTCCTTTTGTAAAGCTCCGGAGCGGCTTCTGTTCACTACTTCCTGTTGCTGGGTTTTTCTTTCTTTCTTTTTTCTTCCAATGTCAAGAAGTGAACTTTTTAACTCGACATGGGCGAGAAGTCCTTTAAGTGCTTGTATAAATATGTGATAGATTGTGTGATACAGGAGCTCCAGAAACACACGGGTCCTTGTGGTGGGATTGTTTGTGTTTGTGTGTGTGTGTGTGTGCGCGTCTGATCTATCTTTAAATTAATTCCTACTCCCGCAGTAGGAACACTTTGCTTTGAGGCTGCGAGCCAGAGACAGGAAGTCAGGATGTGTTATTGGTTTTGGTCTCTTCGTGGGATTTGTTGACAATAAGAAAATATATATATAGATTAATACCAGCCTTGGTCTTTAACTTAGGGCTGCGTGGTATTGTTGAATAACAATAATATTTAATAAGAGGAATATTTTTCTTACATATATTATATACATATATATATATATATGTGTGATACAATCACAATATGGCAAACTGCGCAAAATCATCCAAAATAATCAAATTAATTAAATGTTCCTGGGGAAAAAAATCCTTTTGCCTTTTTAAAAATCATAATTTGCTTTAGAATCATTAATTTGGACAATGTCATTTTTTTGTTTTTCAACAATGTTGAATTATTGTGCCAGGACACAAAGAAAACACGTCACGTGTGACTGTCAGCCCGATGTGGGCTCAATTAATTTGGAGATGCCGCCACTCGTCTCATCCAATTGGTCCCGAGGAGACGAGCCGTTGGCCAATCACGCTCGTCCATTGATGCTTCCTTTCAACCAGTTCCAGAGGCCGGGCTGTGACGCAGTACCGCCCCCTGCTGGACGGGAACGGGAAGGCAGGAATACGAGAGAGCGAATATAAATATTTTTATTTTTGGGGTGGTTATCGAGGTGATAATTTATTTTTTTATTGTAGCATTACCCATGTGTGTGTGTGTGTGGGTAGATGTTTTGTCTTATACATGCCCCTTCCCAAAATGTAAAGACATTCTGAGACGCTGTGTGTGCGATGTCGGGTGAATTCCGCAGTATTATTTGAGCTTACGAGTCCGTTTCATCTGCTGCCGACCCGCCTTCAGCTCAGTGCTGATCGGGTATCAATAGATAATAATAGCCAGATTGTGTTTCATGAAGAAAACTGTTGCAGTAAATCCAGACTCCAGTGAGCCCAACACTTGCTCTGGTGGGAAGCTCTATTGAACGTGTGTGTGTTAGTGTGTGTGTGTTAGAGCAGGTAGACGCCATCTTTAGCCTCTGGGTTAGTTCCACTGCACATTTCTACGGAGTTGGTAAAGAAGCATGCACCATTAACGTCCTCCTGTTTGGGGTTCAGCTTCCACCGCGGCGTCAAACGTCCTCGTTCCCGTCATCGTGGCGGCCCCACGCCGCCCCTCGCATCGCGATGCCTCATCATGGAGGTTAGCCTCAATGATGGATCAGTTATTTTTAGCAGCATTTTCTGCATCTGACGTCACCCTGACTGTTAGAACAGTGAAAGTAAGTGAGATTAAATCTTTCCAGAAGCTTTTGGGCTCTTTGTTGTCATTTCTTATCAAGATGGACACGTCCATGTCCGCCCCGACAGGTGGATATCCTGAAGGGGGAGGAGAAGAAGAAGAAGAAGAAGAAGAATCCTGCCAGTTCTCTTTAATCGCTTCGATTGTCAAATAAAATATGACAGTAGCTTCAGACACAAAGAGTCACATTCAAGTGAACGGAAACTTACAATAACTGTTTATTTAATTTATTTAAATATGGCCACTTGAGAGCAGAAGAAACTAGTTAACTCAATGACAATCAGTGGATTTGTAGTATAATATAATATTCCTAACTGTTTTAATTAGTGTATAATCTACAGACTACAAGAAGTATAATACAAGGTTCTAAGTATGTTTACAAGTTATAACTAGAACGGGCACTCGGTAGAGCGCATACCTTCGCATATCACAAGATTGGGCATTGAATTATGAACATTTTGGCATTAGTTGCATGCCAATTGGATACAAATTGACCGCGCTATGGTAAAAAGAAGATGTTGACCGTTTCATGACCTTGACCTTTGACCCTATCGATCCCAAAATATAATCAAATGGTCCCCGGATAATAACCAATCATCCCACCAAATTTCATGCGATTCGGTTTAATACTTTTTGAGTTATGCGAGTAACACGCATACAAATAAATAAATAAATACACGGCGATCAAAACATTACCTGCTGAAACTAATTGTTGGTTTTCGTTACGTCATAATGAGCGGGAGGGTCCGCCATGTTGCTACAGAAGCCCAGGAGGGACAAACCTAACGGGTTTAATTGAAGGATAACCGTAGTTCTCCTACAGATTAAACATAACAACCTAACCACTGTGTTTAGATCGAGTAGCTACAGAGCAACGTGATCACTCATGCGTCGTCCTGTTTGTGTCCTTCTGACGTGATGCAAGTCCGACATTCGCCTTTTTGTTTTTTAGCTCAATATTTGTGGTCTGTACCAACTCCCGAGGGGAGTCCCGTCTTTTTAGCTGCAAATTTAGAGCATTAATTTAGTAGCAGACAACAATTTGAAAAATAGTGGAGTAATGAGTCTCTGTGTTGTCTCCCACTGGCTAGATACTTTCCGTTTTTCGACTTTGGCTCATATTATAAATGGTAAAGTGATCTGCTATCAGTTAAACCCCGTTCCTGAATCCAGCCGTCCATGTTGAGAGCCGTGTGGAGGCAATCGATGTGCTCCAACCGTTTAGCTGCTAATGTTCACAAGCTAACTTTACTTTTAATGTTTCGTTTTTTATAGTTTCACGTTCATTTAGTTAATAATCATAGTGTGCATCGTGTGTATTTAAGCAGCTCAGAGACGATGTCACTTTTCACCTGTGACTGAAACCAGAGCCGAACGTCTGCATGAGTTCTGTCACATGATCCATGATCCATGGCTTTAGAGCACTGCGAGAATAAATGACTGATTTATACTCACGATAAATGTATAAATCTTGGAAAACAGTTAGTAAACCTCACATGGGAGTCAATCTGGTGCCCGTTTCTATATTTAACTCCAGAGGTTTATGCAGTGAGCTGATCAGCAGATTTGTTTGATTAAATTATGATTTATATTTAAATAAAATCTTTTCATTTTTGGTCCGGGGACTGACTGAGGTCAGGAGTTGGAAGAGAAGTTTGGCATTTTGGTTTGAAAAAATATAATTTATAATTATATATTAATCGTAAAATAATACCTTTAATATAGATTTTGACAGAGCTCCAACTAAAAAAAAGTACCATTAGGGCCTTAGGGTTGGTGTTTTATCCCCAGCTGATATGTTTCAGTGAACACTTCAGACAAATGGTAACATGTTTTGGATTAAAGTGATCCATTAATGCTAATCCCACTCCTCCCATCCAATTAAATTAAAACAAATTCTCTCTTCAGGAAAATGGAAGCGGAAGGGGGTGTTGACTTTTTATCAGGAATCATGTCAACCCAAGTAACAACTTAGGAAAAAGTATGAGAGAAAACACAATACATTTGTGAAGAACCTTTTGGAAGTGTAATGCATCACATGATTAGGCCAACAGATTAAAATGTAAGATTAATTTTCATGTTTTTTGAAGTCTGTAAAAAGTAACAACTGTGAAGTGACCAATACATTAAATGACAACATGAAACAACCAGTGTGTAATTGAAAATGTGTTTATTTTATTTTCTGTCTCAACATTTTATGACCTAGGTCTCTCCTTCTTGCCTTTGTACAGAGCCAGCAGGGACACGTTGGCCACCTTGACCACCTTGAAGCGAACGCCGGGAATATCACCAACGGCGTGACCTTTACGTCCGAATCCGGCCACCAGAACCTCATCGTTCTCCTGCGGAGGAGGAAGAGAGGAGAACGGCTCGTCAGTAAGAGAACACGCTTTGGGAAAACCTGAACAGAATAAATTAGCAGAACCTGGAATATAATTAGTATACAGTAAGCTTTCTGATTGGCTGTTATTCTAGCAGGGTTCTTACACATTTTGACCAATGGATTTCCATGACCAAACTGAAATCTCTGTATAAACATGAAAAATGTTGCATATTGCCGTACGCCGGCTTATATTTTAAGAAAGAATAAGAATATACACTTTTATTAATCCCCAAGGGGAAATTAGTTCTCTGCATTTAACCCATCCTTAGTTATTAGAAGCAGGGTTCAGTGCCTTGCCCCACTGAGCTAGTAATTATTTAAACTCGGCGTAAATGAACATGTGATGATAACACATTTCCATGACTTTTCCAAAACTTTTATGATGTAAGTTTTTTCCATGACTTTTCCAGGCCTGGAAATGACCATTTTAAAATTCCATGACTTTTCCAGGATTTCCATGAGCGTACGAACCCTGTTCTAGGACGGAGACGGGTATTTACCTCGATGAAGTTGAGACAACCGTCATTGGGGACGAAGGCGGTGATTTTCTTGCCGTTCTTGATGAGCTGAACTCTGACACACTTCCTGATGGCAGAGTTGGGCTGCTTAGCCTCAACACCACTGAAACACGAGGAAAAACACACGTCAACAAACTTCAAATGATAGCAGCTACCTCAAAGGAACATTATAATTCAATACTTCACAGAAACAACATAACTATGACTTTCTTGGTATGATGTAGTGAAATTGTCTGCATCCCTTGGTGACTCCAGTTGTAAACCTCTTATGTCAGGGTTCTTACACATTCTGACCAGCGGATTTCCATGACTTTAAAGCAAATTTCGATAAACAAACTGAAATCTCGGTATAAACATGAACAATTTAGAACATGTTGCGTATTGAGAGCGTACGCCGGCTTATATTTTGAACGTCTTTCTTTAAAAAACATATTAATTATTTTAAACACCGCATAAATGAACATGTGATAACAAATTTCCATGACTTTTCCAAAACTTTTATGATTTACGTTTTTTCCAGGACTTCTCCAGGCCTGGAAATGACCATTTTAAAATTCCATAACTTTTCCAGATTTTCCATGACCGTACGAACCCTGTAATGTGACGTTTGAAGCTCTCTGGTTTTAACTGGATCACGGAGAGGTCTATTAAAAATGACGAGCTGTCCACGACCGGCGTTTTGTGTTTCGCCATCACCTCTTGGTACTCACACTTTCTCCAGGACGATGCCCTTGGCGTGGGAGGCTCCTCCGAAGGGGTTGGCCTTCAGGGCCGTGCCCAGATGGGCCTTCTTGTACTGTTTATCGTGCCATCTCTGCTCACGGCGGTGATTACGGAGCTTCCTGGCTGTGCGCAGACCACGACACTTTCCTGGGAGACGAAGACCGAAAGGAAATAAAGTTAGCGCCATTGAGCCGTGTGGAAATTCAACAAAACATACTTCACATGCATTTCAAATGGTTAAATATCCCCAAACACCGCTTGAGCAGAAGAAATCATTTATATTATGACAATCATGCAAAAGCTTTGCTGCCTCCATTATGTTTGGTTTTACTTCTGTTTGCCTTTGTAAATTAGTTCTGCATGTTTTGGCTTTTAATTGTTTTAGATTATTTTCATGGTTTCCTGTAATAAACTTCTGGTTCATTTTACTAAACGCGTCTCTGGCCAAATATCAGTAATGAATCTTTGTCCTTAACGCTTCTCAAATTTATATATTGGGGTTGTTAAAGAGTTTTCCTTTTTGGCAGGTCACACATTTCAGCTTCACACTGTTCGTTAAGATGCTTCTTTTCTTCTGGTTTAGTAACACCGGCCGGCAGCAACAGGCTCTTAAATAACCAGAATCCTGTCAACCCCCTAAATTAAAAACGTGGTCTCTTAACCCTCCTGTTACCTTTGGGGTCAATTTGACCACATTCAATGTTTGACATCTCTTAAAAAATGATTAACATCATTTTTTTTGCTTCCTATTTTATGGCTTTTCCTAATTTATTGGGGACAACTGGGAAAACATAAAATTCACATGATATGTTTTCACTGTCCTGAACACAACTTGTACGCATCTGTGTCAATTTGACCCCAGGCTGTTTTTCACCATGTAAAACACATAAGAAATATCAACTTTTTTATTTATTTAAAGGGCTATTTAGGTAGTCAACAAACAAACATAAAGTACCTCACACTTAAACTTGGGAAACAAAAATAATTCTAATAATTTTCTGGAGGTTTTAATTGCTGGGGTCAAAAAGGGTAAAAGATTGTTAGTAAATTTAAAGGTAACAGGAGGGTTAAACCACAAACTAAACATTTAATTCAAACTCCAAGACGCCATCCAGGTAATTTGCTTTCCACACCTGAAGGTTAGAAACATTTAGATGTAAGGTGTGATTTAAAAACTCCTTCCCTTAGGAACTGGGTTGGTCTCGCTGTGTCCAAATTATTTGACATAAAGAAACGTTTAAATAGTTGATTTGCTTTAAACGTTACAATAATTACGTTGCGTCGGCTGTCAAGTGGATAAGCGAACAATCCGAGCTTTAATAAGCCCGGATTCACACCAACTACGTACAAATGTACGCCGTAAACCTACAAATCAAGTAAATTAAATGTAGCACTGTGTGAAGATTTATAGTTAGTTTAACATCTGCTGCCGTCTTAAAGCCGTTGACCGTTAAATTGAGCAAATATGAACATTAACACTCACTTAAAATCCGTCTGCGCGTTTAATTTCGGCATTTTATCCCAGAAACCTGTCGCGTTTGTTGAGAAGTGAGCGGACTGAGGAGCTAACGAAGCTAACGACGCTTTACGTCACGAGCACGAGGCTGACCGATCAAAAACACAGAGCCCGCGAATATATACACGATACCAGAGGACGTTATGTTGTTATGTTATTCAGCCGTTCAGCTAAGTTCGATAAGTGTTAATATATGGAGTAAGAGGGACGTGTGCTATGCTAAGCTAACCATGCTAACACGCAGCTCTGATGTGTCATGGCCGCTCCACGTTGCGGTGAGACAGAAACGTACAAACTGTCCGATTTAGTCATTTAAGGAGTTATTTTCCACCGCAAACGCATTTTAAACAGTTTGTAAGACATTCCTCTGCCACACGATAGTGAAAAAATCACAGCGGCGAAGGGAATAATTGAATGTTTAGGGTGAAGTAAAAGCGGTACCCATGATTGCAGAAGCGAGCCTGGGTTGGAAAGGAAGGACCCAGGATGCACCGCGGCAATGTCTACTCTGAGGACCCCGGCTGGGAGAGCGACAGAAGATGCCTGATGGAAATGATCACTCGAATCCAAACGACGACGGTTTCTTTATACGCTGTTATTTCTTATACAGAACATATACTTTGTTTAGTTTTAATCTTAGGTTTGTAAGCTATTTAACATTGTATAGATGTGTGCATTGACTATTTACGGTAGATGCAGAATCTGTTGTTTAAGAGATGAATTTAAAAAAATGTTTTACCAGTATTCGCCTCATCGAAAATAATAATATATCTTTCTCATATTTTTTTAATCTGAGGAAGATATATTGGTGTTCAGTTTATTTATTTTACAGTATTACAAAAAAATGTACTGTATTTATTATATATATTTCAATGCTAACAGTATTAGCATTGAAATATACTTATACCAAAAGTAAAATGTAAATGTAACCTGCTCATTATGTGTGTTATGTTATTGAATTATAATGTATTTATCACTTATAATTCATTCACAGGTGGAGCTCATTTTCATGACTTTTTTGCATTGACTATTTACGGTAGATGCAGAATCTGTTGTTTAAGAGGTGAATTAAAAAAAATGTTTTACCAGTATTCGCCTCATCGAAAATAATAATATATCTTTCTCATATTTTTTTAATCTGAGGAAGATATATTGGTGTTCAGTTTATTTATTTTACAGTATTACAAAAAAAAGTACTGTATTTATTATATATATTTCAATGCTAACAGTATTAGCATTGAAATATACTTATACCAAAAGTAAAATGTAAATGTAACCTGCTCATTATGTGTGTTATGTTATTGAATTATAATGTATTTATCATTTATAATTCATTCACAGGTGGAGCTCATTTTAATGACTTTTTTGCATTGACTATTTACGGTAGATGCAGAATCTGTTGTTTAAGAGATGAATTTAAAAAAAATTTTTACCAGTATTCGCCTCATCGAAAATAATAATATATCTTTCTCATATTTTTTAAATCTGAGGAAGATATATTGGTGTTCAGTTTATTTATTTTACAGTATTACAAAAAAATGTACTGTATTTATTATATATATTTCAATGCTAACAGTATTAGCATTGAAATATACTTATACCAAAAGTAAACTGTAAATGTAACCTGCTCATTATGTGTGTTATGTTATTGAATTATAATGTATTTATCACTTATAATTCATTCACAGGTGGAGCTCATTTTAATGACTTTTTTGCTGTCATATACATGTGGTGGAGTAAAGAGTGCAATGTTTACTCTGAAATGTACTGGAGTAGAAATATAAAATAGCATTACATGGAAATGTACTTAAATACAGCACTGCAGTAAATACAGTTACAATACACCACTGGTCTTACTATTATTCCCTCTTTATTCTCAATTATCCATCAACACTCTTACCGAATGTCTATTTTTTATTTGCTTGTGCAGTGCCCTATAGAACAGTAGAATAATACACAATACATTGTGAAATGAATGAGAAGCCATGGATGTTTTCCATGTCTAAAGAAAAGGTATAAAGGCATCTCACTTCTCAATTGTTTCTTCAACCCTTTGTGCAGTGAAAATGAGAAAATGTGAAGGAAATCAAGGGGCGGGGCTCCGTCAACCCCTCGTCTGCCTGTGCTCTGTCCTGATTGGCTGATCCGTCCGTTTGTCATGTGGGGGGTTTAAAGACGGCTGATTAAAGTAGATTACTCAAGGGGAGAGTGCGTGTGTATGCGTGTGTGTGCGCGCGCGTGTGTGTGTGCCGGCATCCCACTCTGGTCGCCGCAGCGATGGCTTCACCATGGAAACACTGCATCCTCCTCCTCCTCCTCTTCCTCCTTCTCCCCCATCTGAAGTCTTCCTCCTGCCTCGTTGCCGACAGGTAAAACCGAGACGTGGGATGAGGTTTTACCTTGATGCTCGTGGATGCTTGACCTCTCGAGACGCTCTAATCTGACACTTGACATCGGCTCCAAGATTACTGATGCGCTGCGACCTCGTTTCTGAATTGATTGGGTTTATTTATTTAAATTAGCATTTTTATTTTATCATGTGGGGACAGAAAGACAATCTGGAAACCCAGCATTTGCATGTAGTCCAAGGTAAAACGGTTAGCTGCTGTTGTCCCACCCAGGAGGGACAGAGCTGGAGTTTTTAATCTAAATATTCACTCTCTTTTTAGCTGTTTTTTATTAAATTTATTTTTTAATCTTCCAACCCCTGAGCTAAATAGAAGCGCATCCTAACCGGCTCGATGCTCCACTTTGTCCACCAGCTAATCTCTAACTTTGTCATGGCTGCTGGCTCCCGAGCAGTTAGAGATGATGCTGCAGGATTCATGAGAAAAAAACTCAAACAATAGAGGAAATATTGTTCTCAAGCAAACGCAAACCATGTATCCCATCCCAGTGGTATGTGGCAGCACGTCTGACATCATGTGTGTGTGTGTTCTGTTGAAAACCTGAAATCACATTTTTATGTCTCTACACCTTCTCACAACCTTTTATTCGCCCAGATCTTTCACAAAACATATAATAATGAATACGCTCGTGAAGCAGAATTGTACAAACGTTGCGTTGGACCTGTAAGATGCATGATGCAGATATGCATTTGGTTAAAAGCATCTGCTAAATGACATGTAATGTAATGTAATGCATGAATCAGGCTTCTGCAGAATCATTCGATGTCGGCGTTATTTGAGGGGAACAAAATACAAATGGGATGAAAACGTCTGTGCAGGATGTGTAGAACGAGAGCTGTCCTAGTTTGTCATTTATTATGGTGCATGCTGCAAAATCTCCTTTGTGGCTGAGAGCCACCACGTCCTTTGTGTGTGTGTGTCTGTGTGATTATGTAATCAGTGCAATCACACACTTCACAGTCCGGCCCTGACAAAAGGAGCTCAACCTTTTTGTGTGGCTGTGATTCTGGTTGTATTTGTCTATCTGTGCCTTTTTGTTTTAAACAAAGCGCATTTAAATACATTTCGTATGAGCTGATGTTTTATTCTGAGATGGAGAATGGAGGGGGGTTGGGGGGGGGGCACGTGGCTCGTTGAGATCAGACTAGACTGTATACTGTATTTTATTAGGCGACATTATTGTTATTGTTGAATAGGTGCGTGATCAATAAAGTTCTCATCTTGTCTTATGACATAGATTATTGTGACTGAATGGGTAAAGAAAACAAAACTTAAATATGAGGCGACAAATTAATATTTCAAAATAAAGGACGTTTTATTTCATGCCAGGTTCTGTATGATTGTAAATGTTGTCGTAAATATGAAATAGTGTTTTAAATTCAAAGCGTGGGATTGCCTCTACACGGCTCTCAACATGGCGGCGGCTGAGTAAAAGCTAAATAAATACATATATATTTAGAGGCGATTAAAAAAAGTAATGTTGTCATTCAAATTAATCTTTAACTTTTGTATTATTTATTAAAAACAACTTTAATAAAAAAAAAATGTCTTCTGTTTTATTGGTAAATTATTACCGATAACACCATAACTCTATATACAAAATAATTAATGAGGCGAAAGGGGTTATTTACACAATATCATCGCATTTGTATAATCAACATGATATCAATATTTCATTTTAAAATGTCATGGTTATGTCAATATTTGTCGGCGTATATTCCGACACCCCTCGCTGGCAGCTTGGGGTGCTCAGTGTTTGACTGAGGGGGCACCTTAGGGTGGGCCTTACGCTTCTGTGACCACACCAGAGGTCTGTCTGCACGATAAAACCTGAACTGAATTATTATTATTTTATTTTTTAAACGCAGTCCGTGTTTTGGTGTTTTTGCTACTTTTCCACCGTCAGTTTAATCGGGGTCAGAGTGGGAGGTCACACAATAGAACGTCTCTGTTCCAGGATGATCACTCTGTCTGGTATCTTAGACACTAATCCACCAGGTCGACGGCTGGGTCACTCCTCTGACAGAATGCATTCTGGGTAGTCTGTTGACTGCCCTCCCTCTCTTTTCTTAACTTCATTATTTATTAGGGTGAGTTAACCTATTGTCATGATGTTATATTTTCTATAATTTTAAAAGTAAACATCGATAGTTCTCAACTCAAATCTCTTATTTGGCTTTCATGAGCCGCTATTCTTTTTTAAATTTCTTGTCAGATACGCCGACAGTCAAATAATAAGGAGTCAGAATCAGATTTTAATTGTGTGGTTGTACATTTCTTTTAAAAAATTATAATATTTCTTTACAATTGATAAACAAGCCAATAAACACAATCTAGAATTTAAGAAAATAATCAATGAAAACAAATCTGTTGAAAAATAAAAAGATACAATATTTATATCTTATTTTTAAACAATAGTTAAAACACTCCATCAGAACTGACCGACATGTCGTGCCAGATACGATCATTTATTAATAATGTGATCTAAAATCAAAGAAATGCCGATCAATGAAAGAGAAAATCAAATCAATTAAAACCAGAAACTGTGTTAACTTAAGAGTGGAAAATGTAAAAGTGTTGATCCTCCTGATACTTTTGTTCACAGTGTTACTCCGGACCACGGTGAGTAGAACATCTGTCTGTCTGTCTGTGGTTGTGTCTGTGTGTCTTGCTGTCTGTCTGTCTGTGTGTGTTTTTTCGCCTGTCTGTGTGTTTGTCTGAAAAATGTGTATATATGTGTATATATATATATATTAGGGCTGTCAGCGTTAACGCGTTAATCTATGCGATTAATTTGGCCGCGTTAACGCACTAAAATATATTAACGCAACTTTGTTTACTTCCGGTGTTCGTTGAAGTTTTTACACTGTTTCCGTTTTTAAAACAATTATTTCTCCGCGAAAATAAGAAGCAGAAATCAGTTTAACTCGTGGATGAATCAGTCGGGTTTCCTCCTGCTCCTCCTTCCTCCCGTCTCCCCCTCTGATACACAGAGGAACGGAGGGGCGACGTGTCGGGGGACGCGGCGCGGAAAGAACTCGTCACACGAATCCTTCACTGTGATTGGTCAATCCGTTTGTCTGTCAACATTTTGGGAAAAAAACAACCAATGAACACTCAGTAAATCACAAAGGACCTCCCACCTCACAGGTAAGGCTCATTAGCAGCCTGTCAGTCAGAGAACCAGAGAACACGGCGCGAGGACAATGAGCCTCATTATAGAGCTGAGATTGTTCTGGAATGTTTGATGTATAACACGTGGGTATGTGTCATATGCAAACGCCTTTAAAAGGTGAATTTACATTTTTTTGTAAAATCGAGAACATGAGCCCAGCCTCTAGAGCAGGGCTATTCAACTTCAGTAGCAGTGGCCATAAATAAAAAATCAGGGGGGTGTGGGGCCGAATAGAATATTTGATGATTGGGGGGGGGGGAGTGAGGGTGGAGCGCGAGCTGAGAAGAGAGGTTGACGGGGGGACAGTGTGAGGCGTGAGAGCGGAGTTAAACGCAGTTAAAATGCATGTGGTTGGCGGGCCGCTAGTTAAAGAGGCCTGCTCTAGAGGATTAACGTGACATATGTGAATGTCAGTCAGTTACCAAGGCCACTGGTTCTGCTGTTCAGTGTTAAAGATGACAGGACCAATGGGGTCTCAATATACTTTTTTTTTTACTAATCTGGATGTTTCACTGAAGAAACAATTTATCATCCATGATATTAAATACCTCGCTGGCACTTTATAGGTAGGAGCCTCTTTGAAACACAGCTCTTTGTGAAGTTTGGTCTTTAAAAAGAAAAAGAAAAAACTTTTAATCGCGATTAATCGCGATTAATGAATTTCAAAATGTGCGATTAATTAGTTAATTTTTTTAATCGATTGACAGCCCTAATATATATATGTGTGTGTATATATATACACACATACATATATATATGTATGTATATATATATATACAGTATACATATATATATGTGTGTATATATATATATATATATGTGTGTGTGTGTGTGTGTGATTTAATACATAAAACAAAGGAACTCCTGTTGTCTCTTCAGATGAAGAGGTGGTTGAGGCTGATGGAGGGATGTGGACGGAGGAGAGTTTGATGTCTTTAAAGCAGCCGTTCAGACAACAGGTGAGTCAACGCTCCACCTGTAACAACACACCTCACCTCCCAGGGTTCAACGAAGCCTCTACCTGTCATCTTCAAAAACACTTCAGAGTCCTCGAGGACACGAAAAAGAAAGAGAGCGTTTAGTTTCACTGCTGAGTAAAACGATGTCCACAGGGACAGAAAAGAACAGGAAGAAGAAAGGAAAGAAGCATCCATGTGATGTGAGGATGAACACCACGTGTTACGCAAGAGCTTCTTCGTGGATATGAAATGATAAACAAGTCTGTCCTCTGTCCTCTGTCCTCCTCTTCAGTCTCCAGATGTGTCCCGGAGGAACTTACTTCAGATGCCAGGAGCTGCAGTTCCCTTCCCTCCCCTCAAGGTGGCAGCCCATCCATTATGTTATGTCCTCTCATACTTTAGTCCTCATAAACCAGGTGCTGTCCACTCATACTTTAGTCCTCATAAACCAGGTGTTGTCCACTCATACTTTAGTCCTCATAAACCAGGTGCTGTCCACTCATACTTTAGTCCTCATAAACCAGGTGCTGTCCACTCATACTTTAGTCCTCATAAACCAGGTGTTGTCCTCTCATACTTTAGTCCTCATAAACCAGGTGTTGTCCTCTCATACTTTAGTCCTCATAAACCAGGTGCTGTCCACTCATACTTTAGTCCTCATAAACCAGGTGTTGTCCTCTCATACTTTAGTCCTCATAAACCAGGTGCTGTCCACTCATACTTTAGTCCTCATAAACCAGGTGTTGTCCACTCATACTTTAGTCCTCATAAACCAGGTGCTGTCCTCTCATACTTTAGTCCCGTCCACCAGGTGTTGTCCTCTCATACTTTAGTCCTCATAAACCAGGTGTTGTCCACTCATACTTTAGTCCTCATAAACCAGGTGTTGTCCACTCATACTTTAGTCCTCATAAACCAGGTGTTGTCCACTCATAATTTAGTCCTCATAAACCAGGTGTTGTCCACTCATACTTTAGTCCTCATAAACCAGGTGTTGTCCACTCATACTTTAGTCCTCATAAACCAGGTGTTGTCCACTCATACTTTAGTCCTCATAAACCAGGTGTTGTCCACTCATACTTTAGTCCTCATAAACCAGGTGTTGTTTCAAGTTTCAAGTTTCAAGTTTTTATTGTCACATCCCCTTTTATACAAGTATAATCGGTTCGTGAAATTCTTATGTGCAAAACACCCGACAGCAGTAGCAGACTAAAAAAAGAATAAGAATGAGAATAAACTATACAATATCCACACACAAAAAAGAAGAAAGTATTAACAATATATATATAAAACAATGTAATAGAATATACATCATGACAATATATATATATAAAACAATGTAATAAAATATACACTTTTTTGAGACTATATATATATATATATGTATATACATACAATATATATATAAACAATGTAATAAAATATACACCATGGCCATAGATATTCACAGAATATGTTCTGGTGTGTAGTGTTAATGAGGGTCTCAGTCCTTGTTCAGCAGCCTGATGGCCTGACTGAAGAAGCTGTCCTCAGTCTGTTTGCGGCACTTGATACTGCGGTATCGCCTGCCTGACGGTAGAAGGGTGAACAGTTTGTGCGCGGGGTGGTTATTGTCTTTCATCATCCGTTTGGCCCTGGCCACGCACCGCTTGGTGTATATGTCCAGGATGGAGGGAAGCTCACCTCCAACGATGTACTGTGCCGACCGCACCACCCTCTGTAGTGCCCTACGCCCAGGGCGGTGCAGTTCCGTACCAGACGGTGATGCAACCTGTCAGAACACTCTCGATGGTACTGGTGTAGAATGTTCTGAGGATGCGGGGGCCATGTTGAATTTCCTCAGTCGCCTAAGGAAATACAGGCGTTGTTGGGCCCTTTTCACCACGTGAGTGGTGTGCGTGGTCCATGTGAGGTCCTCGGAGATGTGCACGCCGGAACTTGAAGCTGCTGACCCTCTCTACTGCAACTCCGTCTATGGAGATGGGGTGTGCTCTCTCTCCGCTTCCTGTAGTCCACGATCAGCTCCTTGGTCTTCTTGACGTTGAGGACGAGGCTGTTCTCCTGGCACCACTGTACCAGTGATCCAACCTCCTCCCTGTAGGCTGTCTCGTCGTCGTCGGTGATCAGCCCCAACACTGTTGTGTCGTCAGCAAACTTGATGATGACGTTGGAGCTGTGCATGGCCGTGCAGTCGTGTGTACAGGAGTAGAGGAGAGGGCTCAACACGCATCCCTGAGGGGCTCCCGTGTTGAGGGTCAGCGGCTCTGAGGTGGTACCGCCATCCTCACCACCTGGCGGCGGCCCGACAGGAAGTCCAGTATCCAGCTGCACATGGTAGAGTGCAGGCCTAGACCTCTGAGCTTGGTGTCGAGCTTGGCGGGAACAATAGTGTTGAACGCTGAGCTGTAGTCCACAACCAGCATTCGACACAACAGTTCCTCCTCCAGGTGGGAAAGGGCGGTGTGAAGTGCCATGGCACCGCGCGTCGGTGGATCTGTTTTGACGATATGCAAATTGCCATGGGTCCAGCGTGGCAGGCAACATGGAACAAATGAAGTCCTTGACCAACCTCTCAAGCATTTACTGACAATCGAGGTGAGGGCTACGGGTCTCCAGTCATTCAGGCAGGTTACCTTGGGGTGTTTGGGGACAGGCACAATGGTGGACATCTTGAAGCTCTCAGGAACAACAGCCTGGGACAGGAGAGGTTGAAGATGTCTGCGAAGACTCCTGCCAACTGGTCTGCACATGCTCTGAGGGCGCGCCCGGATGTGGTCGGGACCTGCCGCCTTCGGATGTCCACCCGCTTGAAGGCTCTGCGCACGCCAGCCTCTGAGATGATCAGCAGGCTGGTCTCCTCGCGGCGCTGCCTTCGCGGGCTGCCGTTCACGTCGAACCGAGCAAAGAATGTATTTAGCTCGCCTGGGAGGGAGGTAGAGGAGTTCTCTTCACCGCTGGTTTTCCCTCTGAAGTCCGTGATTGTCTGTAGCCCCTTCCACACACCTCTCACGTCATGGCTCTTGAGCTTCTCCTCCACCTTGTTCCTGAACTCCCGCTTGGCAGAGCCGATGGTCTTACGGAGGTCGTAGCGGGCTCTTTTGTATTCCGCCATATTCCCGGAGTCCACTCATACTTTAGTCCTCATAAACCAGGTGTTGTCCACTCATACTTTAGTCCTCATAAACCAGGTGTTGTCCACTCATAATTTAGTCCTCATAAACCAGGTGTTGTCCACTCATACTTTAGTCCTCATAAACCAGGTGTTGTCCACTCATACTTTAGTCCTCATAAACCAGGTGTTGTCCACTCATACTTTAGTCCTCATAAACCAGGTGTTGTCCACTCATACTTTAGTCCTCATAAACCAGGTGTTGTCCACTCATACTTTAGTCCTCATAAACCAGGTGCTGTCCACTCATACTTTAGTCCTCATAAACCAGGTGTTGTCCACTCATACTTTAGTCCTCATAAACCAGGTGTTGTCCACTCATACTTTAGTCCTCATAAACCAGGTGTTGTCCACTCATACTTTAGTCCTCATAAACCAGGTGCTGTCCACTCATACTTTAGTCCTCATAAACCAGGTGTTGTCCACTCATACTTTAGTCCTCATAAACCAGGTGTTGTCCACTCATACTTTAGTCCTCATAAACCAGGTGTTGTCCTCTCATACTTTAGTCCTCATAAACCAGGTGTTGTCCTCTCATACTTTAGTCCCGTCCACCAGGTGTTGTCCACTCATACTTTAGTCCTCATAAACCAGGTGTTGTCCACCAGGTGTTGTCCGATGGGGAGCCGTGCGTCCTCTTCCAGGCCAGGAAGCTGTCTCTGCGCTACGAGAAGCAGAAGCAGCTGGACCTGACGGAGAGAGCCTTTTCTCCTCAGACACCTGTGGACACCAGCCAGTCTGTCTGCCGCCAGGACAAGGCCACGTACGTATACCTGTCTGTCTGACCCGACTGTCTGCCTGCCTGTCTGACTCCACCTTTTAAAGACATTTTTCAGCAGTTACTTATGTCATACTGACCTCCATTGGTGTGTCTGTCTTCACCAGGCTGGTCATGAGGTTTGGAGATGTGGAGGACTTTAAAGGCCTGTCCATCAGGTCAGTCCTACCATCTTAAAATATACCATCTAATGAAAAAGAGCCTCATAGTTATTTAGTAAACAACTCCACGTGATACTTTTAAGGCATGAAGGTCTACAGCCGTGGTAACACCACCTGAAATACACCACAGTTCAAAAGTTTGGGGTCACCCACTCAGACAATTTCGTGTTTTCCATGAAAACTCACTTTTTTATTTATCAAATGATTTGAAAAATGAATAGAAAACATAGTCAAGACACTGACAAGGTTAGAAATAATGATTTTTATTGTAAATATTAATGTTGTTCTTCTTGTGGCTCAAAGGAAGGCCAGTTTTATAGCTACTCTCAGCAGTATAACTGTTTTCAGCTGCGCTCACATAAAAAGGGGTTTCAAGGGTTTTCTACCCCTCCGTTAGTCTTCTAAGGCGATAACACAATGTACCATTAGAACACTGGAGATGGGCCTCTATACACCCATGTAGAGACTTCATTACACACCAGAGAATAGTCATTTACCACATTAACTATGGAGAGAGAGTATTTATGATTCATTAATGTTATCTATATTGATAAAAACAGTGCTTTGAAAAATAATGACATTTGTAGTGTCCACGGTAACATTCGGCCCGTCGTGCCTCTGTCGTCAGGCTGCAGCTGTCCAACACCTTCCACGAGTCTTCGGACCAGTGGTGGTTCTCGGTGGACAGCGTCTCTCTGCTTTACAACACCTCCGAGGAGGCCGTGTTCAACGCCAGCAACGTGTACGCTCCGGCCTCCTCCTCCTACCACTGCCTCCACGTCAGCAGCCTGCAGCGCTACAGCGCCCTGCTGCTGCCCAGCAGCGAGCCCGCCCGCCGCTGGACCGTCACCTTCACCAACTTCCAGGTACCTGGTCTGTTCGCCCGGTTGAAACGAAACTCTGATTAAACCCACTTTACACGTCCTGCAGAACACGAAGGAGCATTTAGCAGCTAGAGAGACAGATGCTATCCTCTGGAGTTGGTGGAGACCAAAAACAGGTGTAAAGGGAGTGAATATTGGATTTGCATTACCGTACAAAAGTTTGGGGTCACTTAGAAATGTCCTTATTTTTCAAAGCACTGTTTTTTTCAATGAAGATAACATTAAATGAATCATAAATGCTCTCTCTACATAGTTAATGTGGTAAATGACTATTCTCTGGTGTGTAATGAAGTCTCTACATGGGTGTATAGAGGCCCATCTTCAGTGTTCTAATGGTACATTGTGTTATCGCCTTAGAAGACTAACGGAGGGGTAGAAAACCCTTGAAACCCCTTTTTATATGATCGCAGCTGAAAACAGTTATGCTGCTGAGAGAAGCTATAAAACTGGCCTTCCTTTGAGCCACAAGAAGAACTACATTAATATTTACAATAAAAATCATTATTTATAACCTCGTCAATGTCTTGACTATTTTTTCTAAGCGTGAGTTTTCATGGAAAACACCAAATTGTCTTGGTGACCCCAAACTTTTGAACGGTGGTGTAGATTCATCAGGTGCAGCCAAAACGACTCCAAATAAATGTCAATGTGTCTCTGTAACATGCTGGATGTATGAATAAGATAATTCAATTCAATTCAGTTTATTTATATAGCCCAATTTCACAAATTACAAATTTGTCTCGGAGTGCTTTACAATCTGTACACATAGACATCCCTGCCCCAGAACCTCGCATCGGATCAGGAAAAACTCCCAAATAACCCTTCAGGTGGGATTTGTCCTGCAGTGGTGACATTTACAGGATTACAGCAGCAAAGGGGGAAAGTACACACAAGACATAGAAGGATCAAATATAACAAGTAAATAAAACAGTAAACAGTCTAAGGTATCTGAAATATATACAATATACAATAATATGTACACACAGGCAGAGTAAATATGGTTATTTCCACAAATAAACAACAAGTTCACCAGATCAAAGATGGCATGTCTTGTTGCCGCTGCCTTCGAGTGGCCAAAGGAAATCAGTTATTGCAGGTTTGAACAAAATTGACTGATGCTCGGGGTAATTTTATTTATTTATTTGCGTACTAATGGTTATTTGTGGACTCAAATAAAAAAGTAAAAAATATTTACATTGGATGGTTGTTTGGATTTTAACTCCACCCGAGCACCTCGACTCCAGAGAGGATTTACTTCACTGAACTCTTGAAGATAAACTTGATTTCTGAACTGTAACACTGTGAATTTGATCTTAAATCATCTGAACAATGTCCCCGTTCCCCTCGTCAGATCCAGGCCTTCAACGTCACCGCCGGTAGATTTTCTCCCGCGAGCGTCTGCGCCACCTTCATGACGCCGGCCATTCTGATGGGCCTCGTCACTTCCCTCATCCTGCTGCTGGTCCTGGCCTACGCCCTGCACATGGTGGTCCACCTGAAGCACATCGAGCACGACGAAGAACACAAGGCCGACTACTTCCCCCAAAGCCCCGAACATCTGGAACACTGCTGTCAGGACTACGACGCAGAGAAAAATATGCTGTAGAGTAGCCGAGGGGATAATTAGAGACTGTTGCACTTTCAAAAAGAGACACGTCTTATTTGATGCTGACACCTGGGGACATTTTAAACTCAGGATTAGATTTTTGAAATATACGTTTTCATTTTTATTTTATTTTAGATGTCATTTTAGTGAATTTCTGCATTTGTTTTTTATAACAAAATGAATAAAATCTGAATACAAATGTTTTTCTTTAGTTGTGTCGGTGCACACTCCAGTCTATTAGGTGGCGGTAATGCCCCTCTTAATTGGTAAACCGACAATAACCACCGAAGAAGAATATGTTTCATAGAAGAAGAGGAAGCTTCGCACTGACTTGATGGGAGTATTCACAAGTGAAGAAACACTTCTGATCTTTTATTTTATTTTAAATGTCCTTTAAGTTAATTTTTGCATTTGTCTTTTAAAACAAAAATACAAATCTGAATAAAAATGCATGTTTTGTTTTCCATTTCCGTTTATATTTACCGTATTGCACACTCCAGTCCACTAGGTGGCGGTAATGCGCCTCTTAAATGACCTACCGCCAATAACCATGGAAGAAGAATATGTTTACAGACGAAGAAGAAGAAGAAGCTTCGCAGTGACTTGATGGGAGTATTCACGTGTTTACAAATAATAATAACTATCTTCTGTGAACCGTTATTGACAGTTGACGTTACCGGCGTAGTTTAACGACCACAGCTCGCGCGTCCCGCTCCTGGTGTCCTCCTCCGGCCCCCGGGGACCTCATGTTTCACCGCCTCCCCGCTGTCCTCGCGCTGCTCCCCCGCCGCCTGCTGCTCGCCTCCTCCTCGCCGAGGACTCTGACCGGAGCCCCCCGGAGGATGGAGCCCGCCGCGGTGAGGTGTCTCCCCGGGGAGCCGAAGCTCACCATCTCCTTCCGGCTGGACGGTACCAACAAGTGCATGCTGCGGGACCAGGACGAGCCTCTGGGCAAGGTGCTGGCCCGGATCTCCAACGGCCTCGCCAAGAGCCAAGAGAAGACGAGGAAGTCGAAGAAGAAGAACAAGGGCCAGACCCCGCCCCCCCCGCAGCAGCAGCCTCCACCCGCCGTGAAGCTGCACTACGCCGGGGAGGAGGTGGCCGACACGGTGCCGAACTCCGCGGCGTGGCGGGACGGAGCCGTGCTGCGGGTGGGTGACGTCACGTTCTCGGTTCGCAGGAACGCGCCCACGCTCGTCACCGTGGAGCTCCCGGGCTCCCTGCTGGCCGGGTTCCCGGTGTGTCCCCACCTGCAGGTGGAGTTCGGCACCCTGGAGGACTGCGAGGTCACGTGGTATAAAGAAAATGCCCCGAACGCGAGGTGAGTCCACCGGAGGCTCCTTCTGCACATTCCAACGTGTTCACAGTCTTATTTATATCTATTTTATAGTTAAACATTTTTTTTATTTCACATGTATAGTAGAATTAACTTTATTAACCACTTATTCTATGTACACACGCAAGGCATGCCACTCTTAAATGCCTCTCTATGTTATTTACACACAGTTCCAAGTACCATTATTCAATAAACACAAATATAGATAAAAATAACTATCATGTTCATACAAGGAGAGGAAAAAATACTCCATTAAGTAACAATAACTATTATTATAATATAGAAACATCCGTGGCTTTCCCCCCATTTGGTTACATTGATAACTGAATATATATTTGGACTTTAGGTCGACCAACAATAGATACAGAGGAGCCTGACTCAGATCAACGGGTTTCAGTCGAGTAAATAACATCAGTGTCTATTTGAGGTCCTCTAGAAACCGAGTCTCATGTTTTGTTCACTAGAGAGTATTTACAAGTGTAACGGATGTGGAACGGGCACGGAAGAACTTGACTCAGATGGTGGATTTTCCCAATACTTATTTATTCTGCAGGAGAGAGCAGAACACACACAATTTCCTTCTGGTCTGTCTCTGTACTTCCGCTTCCTTCAGCAATACAAAGCCATTGTCTCAGGGAAGCCAGGACCACATTAAATCTAAATGATAACAATATTCATCAAAAACCATGACATGTAACATACAAAACATGTAAGTTACAAAACAGCGACCCCTATTGGACAAAATAAATGACTACATGAGCTCGAGTAATTTTAACAGAAACAGCGAAAATGAACAAAAGGAAAACCATACCTGCAGGAGAGAGCAGAACACACACAATTTCCTTCTGGTCTGTCTCTGTACTTCCGCTTCCTATACACACGCAAAACAAAACAATTTACACAAAGAAAGTATACGTTGGGGCGACCGGATGTAGCTCAACAAACGGCGCCAAACTGGCTCAACGAAACTGCCACCAAACGTATATTTTAACGGTCTAAATGACACGACAGCTGGACGCCGGGATCGTATTAACGTTCCACTATTGTATGTGACATAAACGGTCACTTTTTATTAAAGAATACAGAGAAAATAGTTCGACATCGTTCCTCACTCAACTCACCTTCAGCAATACAAAACCATTGTGAGGGGAAGACGGACTCAGGAGCAGGAAGTACAGCAGAGATGGAAAGCAATTTCCGCAGGAAACAGATTTTTAAAAATAACGGTAAATAAAAATAGCTCATTAAAATAAAATTCACAAACACTCAACAATATCGTTGAACAACAAACAAAAATAAAATACAATACATTGAAAACAAGAAATGACAGAATGCATTTCTGACTCCGTTACACAAGTTATTTCTTACACTGTGAAATGGGGACTAAAGCACATATTTTAATCACAACTCTTTAATAACTAAATTCAAGAGACAATTTGCTTCCATTGTGTTTCTGTTTTTAACTATGGAAGCGTCCTCCAGGTCATCGGTCGTGGGTCGGGTCGGTTTCACCTGGAAACAACAATAGATCGTAGAAAGTGTCCCCAGAGATGAGACGTGTGATCTTTCTCTCTCTTCTCAAAGTCCCGACGCTGCAGCAGAACCTCCGCGTTGGACCGAGGTCGGACGCGGCCGAGTCCACGTCCCGTCCAATCACGACATCGGCCTCCGGCTCAAGCTGCGCTGCACGCCCAGAGACGGCGGGGGGCGCGTCGGCGAGGCCAAGGAGCTGGTGTCCGCGGGCGCCGTGGAGGCCGGGCCGGGCGCCTGCACCTTCGACAACCGCCACTCGTACACCCTCAGAGAGGCGGCGTGGCCGTTGGTGCGCGTGGCGACGTATAACATCCTGGCCGACGTCTACGCCCAGACGGAGCTCTCCAAGACGGTGCTCTACCCGTACTGCGCCCCCTACGCCCTGCAGCTGGACTACAGGCAGAGCCTCATCAAGAAGGAGCTGGCCGGATACAACGCCGACATCCTCTGTCTGCAGGAGGTCGACAAGGGTGATTATTTACAAGCGTGTCTCCTTCTCTTCTGTGGAGACCGGCCGTCGTGTTTCTGACTCTCTTCCCGTCCTCCGGGTTCTTTTCAGGGGTGTTCACGGACAGTCTGACTCCGGCTCTGGATGCCTTCGGCCTGGAGGGCGTTTTCAGGATTAAAGAGAAGCAGCACGAAGGACCGGCCACTTTCTACCGCAGGTCGGGCCGTCAGCACTTACACTTTCTGTTAAAAACACAAACGCTGGATGTTAAACTCTCACATGAAATGCAGCCGGTGGTAAATTCAGTTATTTACCTTCTGCTCCTCAAAGAACTGGCCCTTTTTTAGCTGCAGGTTCACGGTGGTGTTGTTTCAGGTTTCCTCCTGCAGGCGTCATAGTTACTCACCAGCTCCCCCTGGTGGAGTCTCTTCCGCCTGGCGGTCAAGGTCGAGGTTATGTTCGATCATAACTCATAACTCTGTCTCCTCTCAGGTCAAAGTTCAAGCTGCTGAGCCGTCATGACATCGTGCTGAGCGAGGCGCTGACCTCTGACCCCATCCACGCCGCGCTGCTGGAGAAGGTTTCTGCTAACCCGGCTCTGAAGGACAAGATGCTGCGGAGGTCCACCGTCCTGCAGGTGCTGCAGCTCACTGGGAAGAGCATGGGGGGGGGGGGCATATTATATGGACTGTATATAATAAGTTGACGTAGTCACCATGACGTCACCCCTTGGTTTGTTTTGAAGCGTTGCTTTTTTTTGCAATCTTGTTTTTTTGACATTTTAAAGCAAGCAAACATGTTTAAATTCATTTTTATGAACGGAAAACACACCGCGAAAGAGTTTTGAGGACAAAACCACAGATGGCTGCCAGACGGGACGATGCCGTGGTTGCGACCTGTCGATCACCTTGTAGCCCCGCCCCTAAAGCATGCCCTGCTTTAAGGTCTAGTTGACTAAAAGGACCATCATTTACTAAATTAACATCATATTCGCACAGACGTCTCAACAATCTGACCTATGTTTGCGAGCAGAGTTGTGACGCGTGTGTTCCTCTGCAGGTCAGTGTGCTGGAGGACCTGAATAAACCCGGCAGGCAGGTGTGCGTGGCCAACACTCACCTGTACTGGCACCCGAAAGGTAGAGCGACTCACACCCGGGTCGCTGACCTCAGAGAGCAGACTGACCACTTGTTCCCTGTTACTCTGCACAAAGAAACAAAGAAATAACTGAATCAATCTCCTTTTTTTTTTTGAAGGAGGGAATCTTCGTTTGATCCAGATGGGCGTGGCCATGCGACACCTGAGCCACGTGATCAGCGAGGTCACACCCGGAGCCCCTCTGGTCTTCTGTGGTGACTTTAACTCCTCCCCTCACTCAGGTAACCCGAAGGCGAGGCCCACAGCCTCCGCCCCGCTGACGCATTCTGTGTGTTTTGAAAGCGTACGAATCGTGTGCTCCTCCTCCTCCTCCTCCTCCTCCCCCTCCTCCCCCTCCACCTCCCCGTCTGCAGGTGTGTTCCAGCTGCTCAGCGAGACGGTGGTTCCTCCGCAACACGCCGACTGGAGCAGCTCCGGTCCGGAGGAGTCGTGCAGCATGGAGCTGCGCTCCGCCTTCCCCCCCCTGCTGAGCGCCTGCGGCCAGCCGGCCTACACCAACTACGTGGGAGGATTTCACGGCTGCCTGGACTACATCTTCATCCAGCCGGGCAGCATGCAGGTACTGGCCCTGATACCGGGACGACCAATAAGCTAACTTATTAACTTAATATGTGTAACTTAATATGTGTGTGTGTGTGTGTGTGTCGTTGCAGGTGGAGCAGGTGATTCCTCTGCCCAGCCACCAGGAGGTCACCACCCACGAGGCTCTGCCCAGCGTCGCTCATCCCTCCGATCACATCGCCCTGATCTGTGACCTACGCTGGAACCCGTAACCTATGACCTTTTTTTTTTTTTTTTTTAAACCATCAAAAAAAAGATGGAGAACCTCGTCACCCAGAAGCTCCTTCAAATATATCGAGACTTTGGATTTTCTTTCTACTTGATGAAGTTGGAGCATGAACAGCTGCAGGTTCACTGAAGATCAACGAAAGACTGTCATCACAAAATGACATGAACTGTTGTGATGAAGTCCATATTGTATTATTTACAGTACAATAATTAGGGACTTCCAATCACTGATATTCAGTGTTGGGGATGAGATGAATATTTTTTTTCTTTTTCTTGAAATGATTATTTGTGTTGCACTGCTGATGGAAGAGTCGCACTGCGGCATTATTTTAAGTTTATAATTATAAACAGGAGTAATTTGACTCCTGTTGGTTCCTTATTGCCCCCTAAAAGCTTTTGTTAAAACACATTTGAGTTATTTTTGACTTTAACTGGGTTAAACACCCAGTGAGATTGGCAATAAATAAAGATTTACATTTTAATAAAGATATTTATTATTACTATTGTTTGGCCAAACAAGATGCCTCAGAGGTCCATTTTTAATTTTTTAATAAATTAATAAAGTTTGACTTCTTGAATCTGTAGCAGTACTTTGTGTGAACATCTATGAATATGGCAAATAACAAGCTTTCATTTTGTGCGACTAAATTTGACTAAAGTCAAAATCGCATGTTTACTTAGTTTGATTCATTAAATTAAGTTTAATTAATTATCATTTACCAAAACGAATACAAACTTTATAAAATATTATTTTCAAGCGGTCTGAAAGTAGGTAAACAAGCTGTCAGCTGTCAAATGTAACCCTAACCCTTCCTGATGGCGCCGCGGACGGCCGCCTCGGTGTGTTGGTGCGCGATGTTTTTTGTTGTTTTCGTTTTAAATACTGTTTTCTGCTGTGATTCCCAGAGCTCTTTCACCAGAGAAGAGCTCATGAACATCAGGGGAACAACTCCAGCGGATTTATTTCCAACGTTTTTAACTTCTGTGGAGTTACTGGACATTTTTGTAAAAGGTGTGCTCACCTTCGCCCACGTGGTGAGACGCCGGCGGAGAGGGAAACGCTCAGGGGCGCTTGTACGGCTACGGAAACGGGGATCTCGTACAGCGCTGCCGGGCATATTTCTCTCCAACGTCCGCTCACTGTGCAACAAACTGGACGAACTCCAGCTGCTGGTGGGGAGAGACAGAGACTTCTCCTCATCCTCCGCCCTGTGTTTTACGGAATCATGGCTAAGTGGATCGATACCAGATTCTGCGCTCCAGCTGACTGGCTTCCAGCTGTTCCGAGCGGACCGGGACACGGAGCTCTCCGGAAAAGCAAAGGGTGGAGGAATCTGCTTTTACCTCAACAACGGCTGGTGCAACGACGTAACGGTGATCCTACAGCACTGTTCGCCGGACCTGGAATCTTTTATCATTCACTGCAAACCCTTCTACTCCCCACGTGAGTTCGCTTCATTCATCCTGGCCGGAGTTTACATGCCGCCGCAGGGGAACGTGCACGAGGCACAGCGGACCCTCGCCGAACAGATACGGTGTGTGGAGCGGACCTTCCCGGACTCTTTAGTTATTGTACTGGGATTTTTACAAAGGAAACCTCAGCCACGAACTCCTAAATATAGACAGTTAATTAAATGCCCTACTAGAGAGAAGAGCATTCTGGACCACTGCTACACAACAATCAGCAGGGCCTATCACGCCGTCCCTCGAGCTGCACTGGGAAACTCTGACGAAGCCATGGTTCATTTGATTCCTCATACAGGCAGAGACTAAAGCTCTGCAAACCTGTGGTGAGGAAGTTCAAGAAGTGGACCAGTGAGGCTCTGGAGGATCTACGGGCGTGCTTGGACTGTACTGACTGGGATGTCTTCAGGACTGCTACCAACAGCCTGGATGAGTACACAGAGGCTGTAACTTCCTACATCAGCTTCTGTGAGGACAGCTGTATTCCATCCAGCTCCAGGGTGAGTTATAACAACGACAAACCCTGGTTCACAGCGGAGCTCAGGAAGCTAAGACTGCAGAAGGACCAGGCATTCAGGAGTGGGGACAAGGACCTGTACACAGAGTCCAAATACAGGTTTAGCAAGGCGGTGAGAGATGCTAAACGACTGTACTCTGAGAAACTGCAACAGCAGCTCTCAGCAAACGACTCTGCTTATGTCTGGAGAGGGCTCAGGCAGATCACCAACTACAAGCCCAAATCACCCCACTCCATGAACAATGTGCTTCTGGCAGACGAGCTAAATGAGTTCTACTGCCGCTTTGAAAGACAATGGAGCAGTCCTGAGACCATCCCCCACAGCCCCATCAACAAGCCACAGACCATCAGCCCACCCTCCCCCAGCCCATCAGGGGCTCACACCTCTGGAGCACCCTCCATCTCCTCAGCGACGACCCTCGTCATCCTGGAGAGAGCTGTCAACAGGCTGTTCAAAAGCAGAACCCCGCAAAGCAGCGGGCCCGGACTCCGTCTCCCCTCCACCCTGAAGCACTGTGCTGACCAGCTGTCTCCGGTGTTCACCGACATCTTCAACACCTCCCTGGAGACATGCCACGTTCCAGCCTGCTTCAAGGCCTCCACCATCATCCCTGTCCCCAAAAACCCAAGATCACAGGACTCAATGACTACAGGCCCATCGCCCTGACCTCTGTGGTCATGAAGTCCTTGAACGCTTGGTCCTGTCACACCTCAAGACCATCACCGACCCACTCCTGGACCCCTGCAGTTCGCCCACAGAGCCAACAGGTCTGTAGACGATGCAGTCAACATGGCCCTTCACTACATCCTCCAGCATCTGGACTCCCGAGGAACCTACGCCAGGATCCTGTTTGTGGACTTCAGCTCTGCTTTCAATACAATCATCCCGTCCCTGCTGCAGGACAAGCTCTCCCAGCTGCACGTGCCCGACTCCACCTGCAGGTGGATCACAGACTTCCTGACCGACAGGAAGCAGCACGTGAGGCTGGGGAAACACGTCTCAGGCTCCCGGACCACCAGCACGGGTTCCCCAAGGCTGTGTTCTCTCCTCTGCTGTTCTCCCTGTACACCAACAGCTGCACCTCCAGTCACCAGTCCGTCAAGCTCCTAAAGTTCGCGGATGACACCACCCTCATTGGACTCATCTCTGGTGGGGACGAGACCGCCTACAGGTGGGAGACTGACCACCTGGTGACCTGGTGCAGCCAGAACAACCTGGAGCTCAACGCTCTGAAGACAGTGGAGATGGTTGTGGATTTCAGGAGGAATGCAGCCCCACCCGCCCTCTCATCCTGTGTGACTCCCGTCGACGCTGTGGAGTCCTACCGCTTCCTGGGCTCCATCATCTCCCAGGACCTCAAGTGGGAGCTGAACATCGGCTCCATCTCCAAGAAGGCCCAGCAGAGGATGTTCTTCCTGAGGCAGCTGAGGAAATTCAACCTGCCAGGGAGAATGATGGTACATTCTACACGGCCATCGTTGAGTCCATCATCTGCTCCTCCATCACCGTCTGGCACCCTGCAGCCACAGCCAAAGACAAGCGCAGGCTGCAGAGCATCATCCGCTCGGCCGAGAGGGTTATCGGCTGCAATCTGCCTTCCCTCCAGGTCCTGTTCACTTCCAGGTCACTGAAGCGGGCCGGAAAGATTGTCGCTGACCCCTCCCACCCTGGACACTCCCTGTTCGAGTCCCTCCTCGGGAGGAGGCTGCGGTCCATCATGACCAAGACCACCCGCCACACCAAAAGCTTTTTCCCGACGGCGGTCGGGCTCATCAATGGAACCCGGGACTGACTGACTGTCACCCCCAGGACTACCACCTCTTCTTCCACCTTCCTCTCTCCTCCTTCTTCCCGCTCCTTCCTCTTCCTCCTCCTCCCTCTTCCTCCCTCCTCCTTCTTCTTCCCTCCTCCACACACGTCACTTTAACATGCACTTTAACTAAAACACACCACTTGAAGCACACACCCAAACACTTCACATTATTTGTTGTCTTTCTGTCGTGTTGATTGTTGTTTGTTTGTCATGTCCAAATGTTGCACCTTCCACCAAAAAAAATTCCTCGTTTGTTTGTGAAAACATTCCTGGCAATAAAACTGTTTCTGATTCTGATTCTGATTCTGATGCTGTGAATCCGCCTTCCATCGCCACGCTGTTCTTCTCTGATTGGTCAGAAATCACGAAAAGGCGGAGCCGAAGTCTTCGGGACATACCATTGTGTCGTGCATTAAAGGGGCGTGAAGACACGTTTAGATATAGGTTACAGGTCGGAAGTGGGAGAACCATGGCGATTTTGCCTATCAATTATTTATTTCTATTTTCTGTCAATAGAAACAAAATAGAATAAGTATAAAAGTGTTCTAATGTTAGTTTAGTATGATGTAAGAATATTCTCTGATTTCATTTAAGGCTGCGGTTCATTTATACACCCCCGTGACAGTGACAGCACCGAGGGGCAGACAGTTAAGTATGCCAGCGTCATCTAGGCAGACCGGAAACCAAGTGATTTGGCCTACAGAATAAAAAGCTGAATAACTTTTTAATTTTTCCGATTTAAAAAAAAGTGATTTAGCTTTTTATTATATACTTTGATTGCAATTAGATATTACTGATTTTTGTATTGTCTATAAATGGGTACCAACTTCCCACAAATAATAAAAACAGTGCCTCCCTTTGCCATAACGCACTATCAATCAACGAGTGCCTTTATTGTGAAACCGTTGACCGGATGTGGAACGTGTGCCGCTGTCTCGCTTGATGCTGACCCGCTCCGACAGGAAGCGAAACAAGGAATCCGGATTTGAACGATCTTACGTGTCATTCCCGGAGTTTCAGTCATTCACTAGTCGCTCAGGAGACTTCTGCTGAACAGAATCACGTGAGTTAGTTTCCGCTCTCTTTGCTCGACTTCACGCAGACCGACAGACAGTTTGTCTGCTGACTGTCTGTCGTTAAAAGCCGTAAATCAGTGAATTATTTGACGTCATCTGAACTAAGCTAACAGGTGTTAGCTACAATCTCTGGAAGTTCATGTCAGGAAACAATCGGCGTTTCTCAATATGCGTACTTGTGCGTACTTTCCTGATTTGTGGACTCGTGAAACGTCATCAGTCTCAGTCCGGGTCCAATTCGAAGTCCGCTTTTCGCAAAGCACGGTCAAAACACCCGGATGTGACTTGTATGGAGGACTCAAAATGACAAGTATAAATAAATAAATGCATGCATAAATATAGGAATAAATAAATGTCTAAATAAATAAATAAATGCTTAAATAAATGTCTAAATAAATGTCTAAATAAATGTATAAATAAATAAATACAGGAATGAATAAATATAAGTTATAAATCAACAGGACATCATTAAATAAATATATTTCTACATTATTTATTTATCTATTTATGTGTCCACACGTATTTCTTCATTTATTTATGTGACATTTACGTGTCCGTATATTCAAATGAGCTGGGCGGTCCGAACCTCTGTCTGAAGCATGATTGGTCACAGGAGTGTGATGCACCTGTGTGTGTTATGCTCGACTACTTCTGCCTGGCACATGAAGCTGAAGTTGACTCGCTCAGCTCACCGTTAGCAGAAGTTAGCCTAGACAGCTTTTTGACTTCAGCCGTTTATCATTTCCAAGTACACTGAGTACAGACTCGTGTTTTCTTGGAGTCTGGTCTTGTGAGTCTGGTCTTGTGAGTCTGGTCTTGTGAGTCTGGTCTTGGGAGTCCGGACTCTCGAGGACGCAGGATGGTCTTTCTGGTCTTGTGACGTCACCACATCAACTGTTCTTGCTCATAAATTTACTCCAATTATCCACTGTAAGATACTTTACAGTGGAGTAGAATGTCTTGCGGTGTTCACTGTTGTTTGGCGTAGGCTACGAATAAACGGTAATAACTATACAACGTCTCGTAGCTTTCCTGACCCAGGGTCTCTACAATATTAAGTTATGAATCTTAACCCTCAGTCAAATTGGCGTAACGTTATCTTTTAATAAATAATAAACTCTTTGTGCTCTTTAGATCCTCCAAAACCTAATTATATCTCATGTTTAGCCGCTGAGACGTCAGAGCCAGCGGAGCATTTCAAAAAGTCCTGCCGAGATCAGGCTTCTCTCGGCGGCCACACAGCGCGCTGACCGCCCGGAGCTCACTGGTCCCGCGAGCAGGACCTCAAATCTCCGTCGCATATCCTTATTAGGCTGAATCTCGATAAACCGACCACAGATTTGATGCTTAAACTACTAACTTCTCGGCTGAAAACATCCTTAAATTACATTCCGTGACTCAACAACAGTAGTATTTAGAATGTACAGACAAGAATGCATAATAAACACTTCGTCTACAGGTCCAAGTGCTAGGGATCGATTGCTTCTGTCTTGCTCTCCGACTTGACCAATCCTGTTCAACAATGAGGTTCGGACCGCCCAGCTCATTTGAATATATGGACACGTAAATGTCACACATAAATAAATGAAGAAATACGTGTGGACACAAAAATAGAGATATAAATAAATGAAGAAATACAGAAATGTAGAAATACATTTATTTAATGATGTCCTGTTGAGTTATAACTTATATTTATTAATTTCTGTATTTATACTTTTATTCTTGTATTTATTTATTAATTTATACATTTATTTAAGCATTTATTTATTTATTCCTGTATTTATTTATTTATACATTTATTTAAGCATTTATTTATTTATTCTTGTATTTATTCATGCATTTATTTATTTATACTTAAGTCATTTTGAGTCCTCCATAGACTTGATCCTCCCACTTTCCGGAGGATGCATCAGAGGAGACTTGTGCGTACTCTGGCCAGCAGATATCCCAGAATGCATTTCACCAGCAACCGGAAACAATAGCGGAGGAGAAAATAAACGACTGACAGATGACTTTTTATAAATACGACTGTTGTTGAGTCACGGAATGTCATTTTAGGATGTTTTGTTTATTTGACTGTAAAAAATAATTTACAGTGAATAATTAGAGTAAACCCAGGAGCAAGAACAGCTGATGTGGTGACGTCATCAAATCTGATTCATTGAAGGGACCGTAATGTCTAGGTTCCGGCAAAACATCAAAAGAGACGGCACTATGCCGCTAGAAATAATAATAATAATAATGCATTTCATTTTTATCGCACTCTTCCTTCAAAGAATCTCAGAGTGCAACACATATAGTGAAAACAAATAAAACTGACTAAAACATAGTTAAAGCAACCCATAAAAAAAAAAGAAAAATATGGGCCGGAGAGAGAGATATTGTGTCTGCAGCTCAAGGGTAGCTACACGCCTAACAGTATTCAACATTCACACACATGTTATCAGTATTTACACATACGAAGAGGGGGCGCACGACATGAGAAGACTAGAGCCAAGAAGATCTCAGGGTGGGTGGGATATGCACCTGTGATGAGATCTGTGTATATAAGATTGAATCTTAATCTGGGGGAGAGTGTGTTTTTGGGCTCAACTTGCATGTTGAGGAGAGCTCCCCGTGTCATTGCAATCGCTGGGGAGCGTTTGTACTTTGCTTCTGATGAGGAAATAAACGTCTCCCTAAAGGAGAGAACGATAGCCGACTGTGGATCTTATTATTGTAGAAGCTCTTCCAGGCTGCCAATTCTGAATTACGATACAATTTGGTTGACCCCGAACGTCGGTTGGCTGACCTGGCAGATAACAAAGAGCTTTTGACCAGAGCGGTGACGTCCGTTTCCCGGACTCCGGGCTAATGGTCGGTGGTTGACAACCAGAGGAACCTCATAAGCGACAGGTGACGACAACCTTTTTAATAAAATGTCTGTATTGGGTACACTAAATTAGGTTGCCAACGGCAGATAAGCCTCTGCCCGTAAATTAAAAAATAAACAGAACCGTATTTGAGAGCGTTGATGAGTCTGCTTGGTACATTGAACCGTATCCCAAGTCCAGACTCCAAAAGAACACAAGTCTGTACTCGTGTACTTTGAATTGAGAAACGCCGGTTCAGTGTGTTTCATCTCATACTCAACATACTAATTACAATTTATTTATATATTAGGACCCCTAACTTCAGCTGCTTTTAATCAGTGTTTGATCTCCTTTAATGTTGTTTTGTTATTGTACTGATACTGAAAGATTCCTTAATAAAGTGTGAATAATTAATGTGATCTGGGTCACGTGTCTAGTTTAGACTTCTTTATAATTCTACTCTGAGAAATAATCAAATACATTTTTGTTCAACAAAAAATAATGTTCTAAATTTGAGGATTTGCTGCTTAAATGTATTTATCTTGATATGTTCACTACTTTCTGAAGTGTTAACAGATTAATGAACAATGTCGACAGTTGTAAGTTATGACAATAAGGAATCTGGTCGGACGAGTTTTACAACATGCTAAATTTATCCTATTGTTTGTCTCTGAGCCCAAAATATGAACATTTTCTTTATTGCTCTGTTTACACATCAGAGGATGAACTGAAATAAATACGTGGAGAAGCGTCTAATGTTGGCTCCCTAAAGAAAATACAAGTCCAGTTTTAGTCTCGCCACAAGCGCAGAGGGGTCATGACCTCGTCACCGTGACCCTCTGGACCGTTTCCTGGATCAATATTGTATTTGTGTCACAGAGCTGAGAAAGTTGTTGAACAGCTTTCTGCTGTTTTTAAAGCTATTTCCCCCAAAAATGTCACATCTTTTTTTTTGCAATGAACATTTGAGCTTCTGGACTTGAATGTGTTCCTTTAAAAAAAAATCTCTCAGGCATCCGGTCGGTCATCTCTAGTGTGTCTCTTCTTCTCTCGTTCAGGTCGCCTTGTCGTCTCTCCACCGATGAGCTGTGGTCGCCTTGGTAACGGTTGCTAACGTCCGCAAGCATGAAGGCTCTGATCCTGGTGGGCGGCTACGGGACGAGGCTGCGGCCGCTCACGCTGAGCGTCCCCAAGCCGCTGGTGGACTTCTGCAACAAACCCATCCTGCTGCACCAGGTGGAGGCGCTGGTCCAGGTACGGAGAGGCTGGGGGGGGGTCACTTCACTGCTGAGGTTTTGTTTTTGGAGATTATTGAAAGTAGCCGGTGGCTCTCTCTTTGTGTATCTATATATCAACTTTTTTTATTTTATTAAAATATATATCCAAAAATAAAAACATTTGAATTAATTTTATTTCATTAAGTAAAATACAAAAAGGTTTTATTTTATATTTATTTTGTATATATATATATGTATGTATGTGTGTCAGTGGTTAGCAGGTCCGTCTTTCAATCAGGGGGTTGGCGGTTCAATTCCCGCCCTAGTCTATGTGTCCTTGAGCAAGACACTTAACCCTGAATGTCTCTCTGTAGCTGTGTACGGTGTATGAATGTAACATGATTGTAAGTCGCTTTGGATAAAAGCGTCAGCTAAATGTCATGTGATGTAATGTGTGTGT
Organism: Pseudoliparis swirei; assembly: GCF_029220125.1. Taxonomy (NCBI): domain Eukaryota; kingdom Metazoa; phylum Chordata; class Actinopteri; order Perciformes; family Liparidae; genus Pseudoliparis; species Pseudoliparis swirei. The sequence continues at coordinate 3,410,375 of NC_079405.1, forward strand.
GTGTGTGTGTGTGCAGGCCGGGGTGGACCATGTGATCCTGGCGGTGAGCTACATGTCCGATCTGCTGGAGGTAGAGATGAGAGTCCAGGAGGAGAGGGTGGGTACCGGTCACTTCTCACACTGGAGGGTTTAAGTAACGACGAAGAGAAGTGGCGTCCTCCATGAACTTCTTCCTCCATGAACTTCTTCCTCCTTTAACTTCTTCCTCCGTGAACTTCTTCCTCCGTGAACTTCTTCCTCCGTGAACTTCTTCCTCCGTGAACTTCTTCCTTTATGAACTTCTTCCTCCATGAACTTCTTCCTCCATTAACTTCTTCCTTTATCAACTTCTTCCTCCGTGAACTTCTTCCTCCGTGAACTTCTTCCTCCGTGAACTTCTTCCTTTATGAACTTCTTCCTCCGTGAACTTCTTCCTCCTTTAACTTCTTCCTCCATGAACTTCTTCCTCCTTTAACTTCTTCCTCCGTGAACTTCTTCCTCCGTGAACTTCTTCCTTTATGAACTTCTTCCTCCATGAACTTCTTCCTCCATTAACTTCTTCCTTTATGAACTTCTTCCTCCATGAACTTCTTCCTCCGTGAACTTCTTCCTCCGTGAACTTGTTCCTCCATGAACTTCTTCCTTTATGAACTTCTTCCTCCTTGAACTTCTTCCTCCGTGAACTTCTTCCTTTATGAACTTCTTCCTCCATGAACTTCTTCCTCCATGAACTTCTTCCTGCTTCCTCTCTGGCGTCAAGCCGTCTCTGAATCCAAGCGGATTTTATTTAGCAAAAGATAACCGGTTAGAACGATGTAATCGCTCCCCTCCCCCCGCTTTTATTTTGAAGGCGAGAGGGAAGCCGCATTGTTACCATACACACACACGCATCCTTACTGAGTTTTCACAGTTTGTCTTTTATCCTTCTGCACAGATATTTTTATGTCTTTCTGCCGCTTTAAAAAAATATAAAAATAAAATCTAACCGGTTCGACATAAGTTCAACATTTTAAATGAATCAATTGATTAGTGAGAAGTGACTTGTATTGGTGTGGTTGTCCCCAGTCCGCCGTCACCGACTGTTTCCCCGTTTTGCCCTCAGCTCGGGATTCGTATCTCTCTGTCTCACGAGAAGGAGCCTCTGGGAACCGGTGAGTATCTTCTTCTCTCCAGACAGGAAACCGTCTCTGCTCATGTAGGAAGTATCCAGCGATGGGAACTGTGAGAATCCAGAATAACTGTGTGCCTACAATGTAGTCTGGTGCCTTGAATCATGCTACATGATGGCTGTGTGATTTAACACACATGCAGTTTCATTGCTCAGAATTGCTCTATAACGCGGCTAAAAGCAGATCGTTTGATATTGGTAATAACTGTGTGTGTCTGTTTGTTTGTGTGTGTCTGTTTGTGTGTGTGTTTGTGTGTGTGTAGCGGGTCCGCTGGCGTTGGCTCGAGAGCTGCTGAAGGTCGACAACGAGCCGTTCTTCGTCCTCAACTCGGACGTCATCTGCGATTTTCCATTCAAAGATCTGCTGCAGTTCCACCACAACCACGGCAGAGAGGGGACCATCGTGGTGAGCCTCTGCTGCCCCCTGGTGGACTCTTTCTGTACTGCGCGTGTGTTCTGGGAACTCAAGAGAACGTTTAGGTTCTGCGGGATAAAACATGCAGAAGAACTCACTTGTTTGATTTCAGCACATTTAAATAAATCTTTTGATTTAGTTTTCATGTTTATTTTTTTAGATTAACTTATGGTTTCTGCTCTATTTTCACTCGTCGACCAATCCAAATAATAAAAAAATAAAAAAGTTTATATATATATATACATTTTTTAAAATTATTTTTAGTATTGGCTATATATATATATATGTACAAAATAAAACCTTTTTGTATTTTACTTAATTAAATAAGATTAAATCAAATGTTTTTATTTTTTATTATTGGATATATATTTTAATAAAATGAAAAAAGTTTAGATATATATACATTTTTTTACATTTTATATTATTTGGACTAGTTGGATAAATCAAAAAAGTTTATATATATATATTAGGGCTGTGAAACGATTAACATTTTTAATCAGGTTAATCACAGGTTTTTGTGGATTAATCATGATTAATCACATATTACCGATATTCTCTATATATTTTGTGAGAACATAGAGATTTATGACAAAAGACGGATATATACATTTATACATTCTTCTATACAATGGTGCTGCAACTCAGCAGTTATTTAGCAGTTTTCTTCCATATGGAACATTAATACATCTTCATCCTAAACAGAATGTTTAACCCTCCTGTTACCTTAGGGTCAATTTGACCCCATTCAATGTTTAATGTCGGTGTTCTTTGGGGTCAATTTGACCCCAGGCTGTTTTTCACTGTGTCAAACTTATAAGAAATATCAACTTTTTTATATATTTAAAGGGCTATTTAGGTAGTCAACAAACAAACATAAAGTACCTCACACTTAAACTTGGGAAACAATATTAATTCTAATAATTTTCTGGAGGTTTTAATTGCTGGGGTCAAATTGACCCCGAGGGTAAAATATGTTAGTAAAGGTAACAGGAGGGTTAACCTCTTCCACTCCACTGAGGATGCTGGCGTCCTTAAGCCCCTCCCCTTCCCTTTAAACGGCTCGCTCACGCAGACCACGTCAATCAACATGGGCGTGTTTGGTATCCCAGCATTCAACATATCCTCATCTTTGCAAAGAACATATACATTTTCTTTTATTTCGTAATAATTTTTCACAAGAGGAGCCCTAACACACAATGTCTAAAGTCGCGATAAATGCAGCAAGTCGGGTCTTGCAACATTTCGACGGAGAAAACGTACAGAATACACTTTCTAAGTAGATGTATTAGCGGAGGTATTAGCGGAAGTACTAGCGGAAGTTAGCAAAGAGCTAGCGGAATCAGAAAAGGTAACAAGTTTTACAAAAACTTTTTTTTGGTGCGCTGTGTCTTCCCTGACAGTAACGTGTTGAAGCCAGGAGACCGCGCTGTCTTTGCCCGGGCCATGAACACGGTGATTTGCGCCGTTTTTGTTTGACTACATTTTATGAGTAACAGTTAGGGGGGTGCGAGTGACTTTTCATGCGCGCAGACCGGCATCTGAACTCTGCGGCAACCGCGATCGACATATTGAGCACCCCTGCATTAAAACATTGGTACAAGTGACTTTTTTTCGTCCCGATGTGCGCACACACGCCGGCATCCGAGCTCTGAGTCATGTTAACGCGACACTAGAGACAGAATGACACGCTGCTGGAGAGACGACCAACAACAGACGGATTGGAAGCTCATTCTGCGCATGCGTTAAAAAAAAAACGAAGTTAAACCTGTAATTTAATTAACTGAGTTAACGCGTTATTTTTCACAGCACTAATATATATATATATGTGTATATATATATATATTCACTCTCGTCAGCAGTCCAACCAATCCAGATTTTGTGTGTTTGTATGACCATGTGATATTTCAGTTTTTCTTTTTTCATACATTTTCAAAAAATGTCACTGTATATTATAAACTATAGTTCTGTGTGTGTGTGTGTGTAGGTAACGCGGGTGGAGGAGCCCTCTAAATACGGCGTGGTGGTGTTTGAGGGGGACAGCGGCAGAATTCAACGCTTTGTGGAGAAGCCGCAGGTCTTCGTCTCCAACAAGATCAACGCCGGCATTTACATCTTCAATCCCAGCATGCTCAGCAGGATCCAGGTGACCTGTGACACACACACACACACACACACACTCTCACATTCACACACAAACATTAAAGGCGCTCTTTGATGTTGATGCTCTGTACTGGCATGTAATTGTGTGTGTGTGTTTGTGTGTGTGTGTGTGTGTGTGTAGCTGAGACCGACATCCATAGAGAAGGAGATATTCCCCGTCATGGCCGAGGAGGGCCAGCTGTACACCATGGAGCTGCAAGGTAACAATACTACGACAAACACACAATACACACATTTTATTTATTTATGGCTGCAACTAACAAACATTTTCATTATTCAGTTAGTTATTTAAATAAAACACTGGCTCAGATATCGGATACAATCGGGTTCCATCCATTCAATAAAATTATATATTTATACACCGTATACATTATATTCTGGAATTAACATTTTAAAAGTTTTGACCAATTCGTTGCTGCATTTTCCAAGTTTTACACTTTAATTCAAATTTCTGTCAATGTAAAAGATTTTTCACCGAGTTGCTTTTGTAAAAATTACTTTTTATTTGTTAGCATTTCATATTTATTTATTTTAACACGCTAACTTTATCCACAGATGTTACACAAGATGATGCGCAGTTTATCAAGAAGGAAATAAACAACTTAAAAGGCAATAATTCTGTACACATATACAGGACTGTCTCAGAAAATTAGAATATTGTGATGAAGTTCTTTATTTTCTGTAATGCAATTAAAAAAACAAAAATGTCATGCATTCTGGATTCATTACAAATCAACTGAAATATTGCAAGCCTTTTATTCTGATTTATTGCTGATTATGGCTTATAGCTTAAGAAAACTCAAATATCCTATCTCTAAATATTAGAATATCATGAAAAAGTATACTAGTAGGGTATTAAACAAATCACTTGAATTGTCTAATTAACTCGAAACACCTGCAAGGGTTTCCTGAGCCTTGACAAACACTCAGCTGTTATAAATCTTTTTTTTTACTTGGTCTGAGGAAATATTAAAATTTTATGAGATAGGATTTTAGAGTTTTCTTAAGCTGTAAGCCATAATCAGCAATATTAAAAGAATAAAAGGCTTGCAATATTTCAGTTCATTTGTAATGAATCCAGAATGCATGACATTTTTGTTTTTTTAATTGCATTACAGAAAATAAAGAACTTTATCACAATATTCTAATTTTCTGAGACAGTCCTGTATATACAATATATATTTACATATACAGTATTTATTTATATATATATACATATACAGTATATATTTACATGTAATGTATATTTACATGTAAAGTATATTTACATGTAAAGTATATGCATACACATTGAACTCATCTCCCCGTCTGTCTCTCCATTTGTTTGTTTTTGTTTGTCTGTTTTTGTTTATCCGTCTCTTCATTTGTTTATTTGTCTTCAGGCTTCTGGATGGACATCGGTCAGCCCAAAGACTTCCTGACGGGGATGTGCATGTACCTCCAGTCGCTGCGGCAACACGCTCCCGAGAGGCTGCGCGCGGGGCCCGGTTTCCTGGGCAACGTCCTGGTGGTGAGTCCGTCTGTCTGCCGCCGCCCGCATGTCCAATGAGAGCCCCGCCCCCCCCGATGGTAACCCCACCCCCTCCCCCCTCTCCCCGCAGGACCCGACGGCGCAGATCGGGGAGAACTGCACCGTCGGCCCGAACGTCACCATCGGCGCCGGCGTGGTCGTGGAGGACGGCGTGCGGATCAAGCGCTGCACGGTGATGAAGGGCGCGCGGGTGCGCTCGCACTCCTGGCTGGAGAGCTGCATCGTGGGCTGGAGGTCCTCCGTGGGCCAATGGGTGAGTGGGGAGGGGGCGTGGCCTTAAGCGCGCCAGGCTTTTCACGGAGCGACCTCTGACCTTCGCCCGTGTCGCGGCCTCAGGTGCGGATGGAGAATGTGACGGTGCTCGGCGAGGACGTGATCGTGAGCGACGAGCTGTACCTGAACGGCGCCAACGTCCTGCCCCACAAGTCCATCAACGAGTCGGTGCCGGAGCCGCGGATCATCATGTAGCTGGCGGCCGCCATTCTGTTTTACATGCGGACTCGACTGAATACCCAAACGGCGCCGCGGCGGAGAGGCGGAACATTGCCCTTTATCAATTTGGACTTTTAGCCCTCTGAGAAACCCGATGTGGGCCGGCCGTCGATCACATGGCGGGGGGGGGGGGCGGGCGGAGGTGGGCGGGCCGGGCGGAGGTGGGCGGGCCTTATGAACGGCGCCGTCACGATGCATTTATACGTTGAGAAGATGGCGACAGAACGCCACTGAAGGAGAGCCCTCTGGTGGTAGATTTCTAAATCTGCCACGTTGAGCTCTATGCAGTATAAATGTTAGTTAATTCACGGGGGGAACGCTCTCCTCCGACTGCGGTCGTTCACACCAGATGAATGTTATGTGATTAGTTTCTATGTAAAGATAATAATCTGTTATTGATCAGTAATTTCCGTTCAGTTTTTTTTATCATGAAAGCAGGTTACTGCTCTTAAAAAGAGAACAAAATGTGGCGGTTTTTTAAAGAACTTGTTGAAGTTTATTAAGTATATTTCAGTCCGGCTGCATCTGGGATATTCTTCTTCATATTTTCATTTAATGGGAAAGAAAAAACGAGGTGAATTCATTTGTTTCTGTTTAATTCTCGTATTATATTACATTTACAATATCTGTAAGTCATCGTGTTCCTTCACACACGAGGAAACTGATTTTCCGGTGGGATAAAAGCTGAAAAGACAACTTCTGATAGTTAAATATAACTAAAAATGATCGTTTAAGTTAATGGTTGTTTCCTAAATCTGTACGGTGGCCTTTGGAGGACATTTCAGTCTAAACTTCATCAGGAGGCCGATGAAGCTCCTTTTGAATTGTGTGAATAACATTCAACAGACTCCTGATTGGTCAAATAAAGTGTTGTTACTGACCGTGACCACTGGGGGCACTACTGACCGTGACCACAGACACTAAGGACTGACCTCTGACCAGCTTGCAGCGGCGCCACGTTGTTGTGCATTCAGTGTTTACGCCATGTCGACACTTTGTGTCCGAATGAATGAAGTCAAACTTGTAATGAAGCTTTTTAAAAAGAGAGAATAATATAATCTGATGATCAAACTCACGTCTCGTCTCTTCTTTGGCTGTCACTTCCCCTCTTTGTCACACGAGGCGCTGTTCACCGGTGGAGATGAGATCGTCACTATGACGTCATCTGATGTCATAGTGACGACTTCAGGATTAAACCTTTGTTGTACTGAATATGAAACACAGACGCTCGTTGGCTCTTAAAATTGGACGATAAAGTGATCTTATGAACATTTGAGATAAAACTATATACGAGTGATTATTGACTGATTTATTTTAGGATTTGATCTAACATAAAAATATTATCAGTGTCTCCAACTGCTCATCTCCTAGCAACAGACTAAACAGATGTTTTATGATTCATGAATTAATACCTAGAAGACTATATATTATAATGTATATACATATATGTGTATATATCTATATATGAGTATATATGTATGTATATATCTATGTGCATATATATAAATACAGATATATATATAATGTATATATGTGTGTATATATACAGGACTGTCTCAGAAAATTAGAATATTGTGATGAAGTTCTTTATTTTCTGTAATGCAATTAAAAAAACAAAAATGTCATGCATTCTGGATTCATTACAAATCAACTGAAATATTGCAAGCCTTTTATTCTTTTAATATTGCTGATTATGGCTTACAGCTTAAGAAAACTCTAAAATCCTATCTCATAAAATTTTAATATTTCCTCAGACCAAGTAAAAAAAAGATTTATAACAGCTGAGTGTTTGTCAAGGCTCAGGAAACCCTTGCAGGTGTTTCGAGTTAATTAGACAATTCAAGTGATTTGTTTAATACCCTACTAGTATACTTTTTCATGATATTCTAATATTTAGAGATTGGATATTTGAGTTTTCTTAAGCTGTAAGCCATAATCAGCAATAAATCAGAATAAAAGGCTTGCAATATTTCAGTTGATTTGTAATGAATCCAGAATGCATGACATTTTTGTTTTTTTAATTGCATTGCAGAAAATAAAGAACTTCATCACAATATTCTAATTTTCTGAGACAGTCCTGTATACACTTATATGTGTATATATATATACACACACAACTTTTTCCCTAAACATTTAGATTTTTTTCTTCTTTATATTTGAAATATTTTCATTTTATTTGCGTTATACTGCGGCTTAATTATAAAAAAATTCTCTATATAAAAAAATGTAAAACGGTATGTAAAAATTATCATTCTTAAGTATTATAATTTGTTTTCCCCAAAATGTTCTGAAGCACCCGCAGAAATCCAGTTAAGCCGCGCCTATGACCCTTGACCCTTGACCCCGCCTCAGACCAAGGCTCTCTGTCGACATGTTGAGAGAACTAAAGGCTCCTGAGCTTGGACTCGGCCCCTCTACATGTTGACCGAGGTAATAAATCCAACGGGGAGTCGTTTAGTCATCGACTTGTATGCAACCAGAGGAGTCGCCCCCTGGTGGCCGTCAGAGAAAATACCATTTTAAGACACTTCAGCCCGATGACCTTTGCCGTCTGGCGAGTGACCCCGAGTGACCCCGGCTTGGCCTTCTCTCTTAATCCCTGTCGGTGCTGCCCGGCTCTGCTCGGCTTTGCCCGGATCATTTGTTCCTCTTTTAGACCGGCCCGGCCCGGCCTGGCCCACGCCGGCCCCTCTCAACTCTCAGGTCTACATCCTCCTGAGCTTCACGGTGAGAAGGATTCCTTCTTTAAGGCTCACTTCTGATTGGCTGGCCGGGCGCGTAGCAGGGAACCCCTTAGGGCGCCCCCCCCCCCTCTGTCTTTGTCTCAGATTAAAAGCACAAGCAGTCCAGTCGGGCCTCGCTGAGGACCAGAACTGGATCCACACAGCCTGGAGAAAAAAAACACACATCTGTCCAGCTGCTGTTAAAAAACAACATAAATCTTCCAGATTTCTGCCAGCCTGCTGCCGCAGAGCGAGGAGCCGCACGTCTGAAGCAGCGTGAGGCCACCGCTCATGCAGAGGCAGACATGGAAACGGAGGGGAAGAAACCTGCTGAGATTATTGTGAGATTCCATTCAAAAAAAAGAGAAAGAAAAGAGTTGGAAAAGAGGGAAATGACTTTGCAGTGAGAGTCAACAGTAAAGAAGTGAGCTGATGTTTCTCTGCAGGAATGAGGTGGAAGTCTAGACGGTGAAAATGCAGTGAGCCGGCGGCGGGGAGCGATTGTGGGCGGAGAGAGAGAGAGAGAGAGAGGGAGAGAGAGAGAGGAAGTGTGGTCGACAGGAGAGGAATTCAAGCCCCCATTGTTCTGGAGGAGGCAGCGGGAGTCGAACCGACGGACCGACCGACCGGCGCGGACGTGAGCTCAGCCGTGGAGAAGGTAGGGCAGAAACACTTTGAAGTACCACATAAATACTTCCAGATTGCGAGGAGGTCAAAGGTCGGCGGGGCCGTCGCTCCGACGGGACGAAGCTTCGTCTGTCGGAGCCGAAAACTGAACTTCTGTTTCACTCCATCGGACCGAGCGACGATCAGAGGATCTATTCTGTTTCTGTCTGCTTTATTTGAACTGATTGAGGTCAGTCAACCGGATGCGTTATGGAACATTTTGAGTAACACGTTATTTTTTTCCGATATCGGACCCGAAGGTGACCCTCAATGTGCAATTAATACAGATTCTTAATTGGGGGTTCTGGGAAAGTGTCTCTGACCCTTTGTGTTGACCCGGTCGGAGATACGTCTCCATTCTTAATCCCGCCTACTCCGCTCTGATTGGTCAATTGATTTTTTTCTAATCAGGGGGCAAATTCATCAATTTGTTTGAATACATAATTTTTGAGTGGTCAGCTGGTCGCAGGTCTGAACCGGGTTCACTTGAGGTCATAATGAAGATTTTTATGATATCCAAACCACATCATTGAGGTGTTTTACCCCCAAAAAATAATTGTTAATTCCATTAAACGACTTAAACTCCTCTCCCTCCGTGTCTCTGCTCTCAACCGTGTGAACAAAACTCCAAACGAACAGAAACTGATCCCAGATCTTTCGTGTGAGGGGAAAAAGTCTTTGAAAAATCTCCATCAGCCAAAAATCTTGAAGACATTTATTTGTGGAAATCTTTGGTTGAGTTGATTTGTCGAAAGAAACTTCTGCTGGGGGAAAAAGGAATAAAGAAGATGACCCTCTGATCAGAGACAGTTACCCCCCCCCCCCCCCCCCCCCGGCTCTGTTCTGGGCCCCCACAGATCCTGTAATTCATCCTCTGGTTGTCACATCAATCTGTGAGGCGGATCACCTGACGGATCAGTGTCACCTGTCGGGGGTTTGATCCCCCCCCCCCCTTATTTATGTACAGTAGCTGGAAAAACTGCCATCACCAGGATGGAAATAACCTCCAACACACACACACACACACACTCAATGGGCGTCAGCATCGTGGGGAGGTATCTCTCGGTCACCAGAATGGAAAACAAGAGCCCTCACCGGTCCTAACCATATCGATTCATCACTTTATCCATTAATCAAAGTTTTTTGGGTTAAGGAGCAGAAAAATAAGAAAAAAAACAATATATAAAAGCCTGTCGGAGTTTGGTGAGAGCCGGAGGCGACGTCATCAATCTGTTCTCTTTGCCCGATGGGCGAACTTTAAAATAAACATTTAATTCGCGAGCAGATAAGGAGGAAAGAAGCAAATCGGGAACACAGACTCATCAGTTCCAGGATGTGAGTCGTTAGCGGGACGTGAACTCATCCGTGAATGTGAGGTTTGGCTTTATGCCCATAAAAATGAGCCATTTAGTTTTTTATCTCATTTTTCTGCGAGAGCGTTTTCAGCGTGTGAGGAAGAATCCGTTCAGGAAACCATCAAATCAAACCGCCGCTCCGTAATCTGTGACTTCCGGCTCATTCGTGACATCACGTCGACTTGAGTTTCTGACGCCACGTGACCTGAAGAGGCTCGACCTCCGTCTCTCTGACCTCCGGCCCTCTGACCTCCGTCTTTCTGACCTCCGACCCTCTGACCTCCGGCTCTCTGACCTCCGGCCCTCTGACCTCTGTCTCTCTGACCTCCGTCTCTCTGACCTCCGGCCCTCTGACCTCCGTCTCTCTGACCTCCGTCTCTCTGACCTCCGGCCCTCTGACCTCCGGCCCTCTGACCTCCGTCTCTCTGACCTCCGACCCTCTGACCTCCGTCTCTCTGACCTCCGTCTCTCTGACCTCCGGCCCTCTGACCTCCGGCCCTCTGACCTCCGTCTCTCTGACCTCCGGCCCTCTGACCTCTGTCTCTCTGAACTCCGTCTCTCTGACCTCCGGCTCTCTGACCTCCGTCTCTCTGACCTCCGTCTCTCTGACCTCCGACCCTCTGACCTCCATCTCTCTGACCTCCGACCCTCTGACCTCTGTCTCTCTGACCTCCGTCTCTCTGACCTCTGTCTCTCTGACCTCCGGCCCTCTGACCTCTGTCTCTCTGACCTCCGTCTCTCTGACCTCCGACCCTCTGACCTCCATCTCTCTGACCTCCGGCCCTCTGACCTCTGACCCTCTGACCTCCGGCCCTCTGACCTCCGGGCTTCTTATCTCTCCCTCTCTGCGTTTCCGGCCGTTTAACCGGCCGCATAGCCGACATGTTTGGAGTGACTCGGCGAGGCTCGGGCCGATGCTCGCCTTATCTGACTCCCTAAATATAGACGGCCACGCATTCCCTTTGTTCTGGGGGGAAACAAATCTGATGCATTTCTCTCGTTCGGCTCATATAAACACCGTGTTAGGTTTCCGTGGTTACGAGTGCTGAGTGAAGGGCGTCGCGATCGTCCGATCTGATTTCTATCACATGATTCAGCTATTTTACAGATTTCTATGCATGTTGTTGTTATTCCCCGACACGAGGGCTCAGAACCACAACACCAAACAGGTAAACAATGAATAAATAAGACTCGCGTGTCTTTTGCTGATTGTTGTCGTCGTGTGTGTTTCTGTAGTTGGTACCGGACACTTTTTTTGTAATTCTCAGTGGATTTTTAGAAGAATCCAACATGAATCCGTTTATTCCAAGAGCCGAGCACATGGGCTGCTGCTCTGGAGTCAGATTGGCTGCAACGCTTATTAACCAGTTGCAATTAAAAAAGGCTGAAGCTGTAAAGCTGAGCATCAAACAACCTAAACAATGCAAGACTGTTCCGGAAGACAATACAATCTTTATCCTGAAACAGGAATGGCATTGAGCCCGTTACTGTCAGCGAGGAGCACAACGCCTTCAGCTTCTCGACACGCAAACCGGCAGGTTCGGATAACCGACATCCAGATTTTTTTTAAAGTTAGCTGCTGATTTTTTTGCAACCACAAAAGGAAATAAATATGGTTCACCACAACATTACCTGCATGGTGGACACACACACACACAGAAACACACACACGCACATACAGACACACCCACACCCACACACAGTCTCTCAGTGTATTCCAGGGGGGTGTATTGTCGTCTTGTTCTTCTTCAGCTGTTTCTGTTGCAGCCGTCATCGCTGTGACCTTTTCAACACCTGTCAATCAACGGCCTCTTCACCTTCACAGTCATACACACACACACACACACACACACACACACACACACACACACACACACACACACACACACACACACACACACACTCGCGCGCTTTGTCAGGAAACGGTCCTCACGGGTGCAACGACACACACCGCAATACCCCCCTATCACCACTAGGTCACACACAAAGAAGGAAAAATGTACTCGGTTTTCTTAAAAAAAGGGCACCAGGCCTATCAGCAGGCTGTTTTCTATTGATTGCAATGCTCGTCCCCATGGTAACCGGGGGTCGGTCCCCATAACGTGAGTGATATGTCAGGTGGTGGACCCCACCGGGTTATTAAAAAAAACACACACACACACACAGGTCTTATGGATTGGCCATTTTTGGGTCATTTTCCTCTGAAAGTCCATCAACATGTGTCAGACTCGTCACTCGCATACAGTCCTTTCAAAATAAAGCTTCGTCTTCACAGAAAACAAAACTACTTGTTAGGTTTCAGAAAATATCTTGATTTCAAATAACTGCGGAAGTGTTTTTTTTACTAAAGAAGTCACTAATAATTAATTGCCCCGTAGACCTCGACTAAAGTGAGTTTTTTAATATCGTCTTGGTCGACATGTTGAGAGCCGTCGAGAGGCAATCGAATCTTTTAGTATAATTTAAACGGGGAAGTTATATAAAGTCACAGGAAAACCAGCAACACGAGACCCACGCTGCTTGTAAACACGTTTATTTTCTACTGATCCACGTTTCAGATCTTGAAACATGACGATGTCCTTGTATGCAAATCCAGGTTATTTTCTCTCTCTCTCGTTAATACCTGTTGACAGATGAACAGGTGGACCGTCACCAGCAGCTTGTTTGAGCAGAACAGTCGCCAGAGGCTTTAAAACACACACACACAGACAAACACACGCACATACACACACACACATACACACACACACACACACAGACAAACACACGCATATACACACACAGACAAACACACACACACACACAGACAAACACACGCATATACACACACAGACAAACACACACACACACAGACAAACACATGCATATATACACACAGACAAACACACATACACA
>NC_079405.1:3426258-3434542 GCF_029220125.1 Pseudoliparis swirei
ATGTAAATAAATTGTCATGTTTTGGTTTTGTGGGTCATCAGTTTCAGTCGTTGCATGCCGATCCCTTCAGCTTCAGGTTTTGATGCCGGGGAAACAATTTCTATCCACCCAATCAAATTAAAGGACCCGCATTTGGCAGAAAACCGTCCTTTTAATTCATCAACATTCTCTTGAAAGCTGGTCATGTGGTATATTTTTTTCTTCTTTTCGCCCTATACCTATGCAGGAAAGCCTGCGTGTCCTGCGGCTGCGGCGCGGTCGACCACGCCGCGGGAAGCGACGCGGAGGACGACCAGCGAATGGGACGCCTGCTCGCCGACTCGCCCTGCTCCCATTTGACGGCGAAGGTCAAAGGAGGCGGCGGCCTCCGTGTGTACAAGAGGAACCGCATGATCGTGACCAATCCGGTGGTGACGCGCAAAGACCCGACCTTCAACACCACGGCGTACGACTGGGCGCCGGCCGGCCTCAACCAGACGCTGGTGAGGGGCGGCGAGGCGGGAAGTCGCTCCTTACTCACCGGCGGCTGTTTGTTGAGGGAGACACCACGACTCTGCCGGACAGAGCTGGAACAAAAATGTACCAAGCGAGAATAGGACGTCCAAAAAAACATCAATGGATTTCAGATGAAAACATTTAATAATCAAACTAAGGCGAGAATTCTGCTTAAGATCCGCTCACGTTAAACGCTTCCAGCTATTCTCAATCTAACAGAGATCTATAGGTAGAGATGTAAGTGTTATTAATTCCCTTTTTATGCACATTTAAAACTTGCTGGGAGATTTTGAACACAGTATGCAGATTCATTTTGGACTCAGCCAAAAAATTGTCATAAACATTCAACACAGGATGAACACACATTACTGGGAGCAGCGCGATTGGCCGAGGAGTTTATTAGTTTTATGACCGAGCTGGTACCATTTTAGGACCAGTCCTCAATACTCACCCCTTTGTGGGTTGGCTATGCTTGTTTTTTGAATTCGAACCTCAATGCACACGCTCATAAACAAAGAAAGCTCGCGATGAACGCCTAAAAACAACAACGTGAAAAAACTCAAATGTCATTCCCATCCTCAAAAACTCACCGCTGGTATTTACCACTGAATTCACTTTGGTTTAGTTTCTGCTGGCTCCTCTGCGCGTCGAACCGCCTGGACCGCCTGGTTTCCGTTAAAAACACAAGCATGTTTCAGGTTTCACAACCTATAATTATGAGGATGACAGTGATTATTGAGCGCTGCGGTGCGGTGGGGGGACGGGCTGCGGTTGAACTTGCAGAGACGGATCCAAATCCGACACTGGGAATCCAGATCTGCCTCTCAAAGACCTCAGCGGTCAGAATAGTCAGGAGAGTGCCAGTATCATGGATACATATATATAGAGATAGATAGATAGATATCTCTATATATAAATAATGCACAGGCAGAGCAGCAATGGAGAGACGTTAATTTGATCTAAATGTGAATCTAAAGAACTTAATCTTTCTGATTCGCCCCGGTGACTTACCATTAAAGACTATTTGAGACATTTGTCTTATACATGGTAGTATAAATAACTACAGAAATGAATGCATCCCCACTTGAGTCTGCTTTTTTTGTGTGAGTTGGAACTCTTGTGCTTGTTATTTTAATTTTATTCTATTCCAGTACATTTCAGAGTAGCCTTTCAGAAGTTACCTTTCTCCACCATGTTTAACTGTGTGGAACTGACCTCACGAAACCAAACAGCTCCCCGTCGGGGTGAAAGCATAAGTTTGTCAGTTCAAGTAGTTGGTTCACATCGCATCACAACTAATTCTGTCTAAAAATAATCGTAACAAGTCAAATGCCCCCGATTCCCCCCTCAGGCCATGCAGTACATGGAGCTCATCCCGCAGAGTCAACATCCCCTGCTGGGGACGGATGGAGCGTTGGAGCGACGGAGGCAGCTCTCCAGTCAGCTCCCGGCCTACGATCAGGACCCCATGAAGTGTCAGAGCCTGGCCAGTGAGGAGGAGGTGAGACTCAGAGCGACTACGAGGAACTTTCCTCTTGTGGTGATTGTGGCGGTCCCTGTGGACGAAGATGGTAGTGTTTTCCAATTACCTGTATATTAAAAAAAAGACCATCTTCTCTCTGATGGTCTAGTTTAGTTATGTAGTTATGTAGAGAGTCTTCAGTGTTGAGACTGTTTCATAACCAAACTTCCTCATAGTAACTTTACGCTCTTTGTTAACTCACTAATATCCCTTAAATCCGTTTGAATGGGAAATAACGTGAGCATTACATTTTTCAGTTTCAATTCAGTTTATTTGTATAGCCCAATTACACAAATTACAAATTTGTCTCGGAGTGCTTTACAATCTGTACACATAGACATCCCTGCCCCAAAACCTCACATCGGATCAGGAAAAACTCCCAAATAACCCTTCAGGGGGGAAAAAGGGAAGATGTAAAAGTCTGTTTTCCGATTGCTAGTTTCTGATTCTGATCTCTTACTTCTCCTCCTGCAGATTTCCTCCATGCTGCTGTTTGTGAAGAGCTACAAACAGGAGGTGTTAGGAGTCGGGGAGGTGGCCTTGCCCGGTGAGGGCGGAGCTCTGATGGAAGCGGCCAATCAGAGGACAGCGAAGGACGCAAAGGACGGCGGCCACAGTGGCAGGAAAGATGCCGCGGAGCACCGGGACCACGGCTCCTCTAACCACGCCACGGCCTCTGCTACCGGCACCACTAACGGAACAGATGACCAGAATGAACATGTAAGTAAATACGGCGTCTGACATCTTGGAAGTTTAAATACCGGTATTGTTGTTTGCTTCGCAAAGCACCGGACCAGATTTTAATTTGATCTGTGTTTACAGTACCTAAAGGACACCGTAGGTTTTCCCAATGCTTGAAAAAGGAAACCAAAGGATATTCCGTTGGATGCAATCTGCAACCTCACCACTAGATGCCGCTAAATCCCACCCGCTGGTCCCTTGAGTAAAATCGTAATTTTTGAAGTAACTATAACTAAAGCTATGTTGTTGTTAGTGAAGATACTGTTTATCTCTACAAGGTAGAATCATCTGAGCTAAATGCCTCACTGACTGACATTCTAAACACAAAGTTTGTTGCAATAGTTTAGTTCCCTTTCTTATTCTCTGTCTTCTCAGCGTTGCACCGGTTGCCGCGGCGAGGTCGCCAAGGAGAGTCCAGCCGTTTACGCCGAGCGTGCGGGTTACCATCACGCCCTGTGGCATCCCACCTGCTTCGTGTGTTCAGAGTGTGGCCGGGGTTTGGTGGACCTGGTCTACTTCTGGTCTGGCCAGAAGCTGTTCTGCGGACGGCACTACTGTCAGACGGTCTGGCCGCGATGCTCCGGCTGCGATGAGGTGAGACGGCGTCCCGGCTGTAGACTCTAAATATACAGTTTGAAGTCACAGGGTAATTACAATAGATGGAGTTTAGTTCGACCAATGCAAACAACAAACATGATCAGTTAAACAACTTTATGGTTAGATATCTCCTCTCCACTTCCCACCCCCGTCCCGCTCTCCTTCCTCAGTTGATCTTCTCTCAGTCTTTCCACACGGCAAAAGATGGACGGACGTGGCATCGTCAACACTACTGCTGCTGGAAGTGCGGCCAAGACCTGGACACGCCCTGTCAGCACTGAACAATCTGCATTACAGAGAAAAGATTTTTGAGTGTAGTTGGTTTGCTTGTTTCATATAGATTTAGTAAAAAAAAGTAGAGCTTTAAATCTTTAATTGTGTGTATGTGGTGATGGAGCTGAAGTATTCTGGTTCTCTCTGGCTCCACCTCCTCCTTTATGCTTTTCCCTCCTGAAGACCTAAGATAACTAATACCGAAACAAAAGGGGCTCAACGTCTTTAAATTTGATGTTTATTTGAGATGTACTAATTTAAAATACTGTTTCCTTCAAGTCCAGTTGATATATGGATGTTTATAACACTTTGGACATCTAGCGGACGTTGAAGTATTTAAATACTTGTTCAGTTGAGCCTACTGGCGTTTGAGGTACTTAAGCAAACGTTAAGTTGACAAAAAGTGTTTTGAAGTACTACAACCGACGTCTGGTGGATTTATTAGCACTTACATTGTCGACAGTGACCGGAGCCAGAGCTGCTTTCAGATACACTGAGCAGCTCAAAGCACCGAGCAGCAGACAGTTTAGGAAACAAATGAGTAAATGAAAATGAGATGAGAGATAAATGAATTCAAAAAAGTGGTCCAGGCTGGTTTCAGCACTTTCAACCACATCACACATACTTCATGGCGTTTTGAGGATTTTATTTCTGTTGTTGGCCCAGAAGTTGAGCTTGAAAGTTCATTTTCTTGACTTGAAAAGAAAAGAAAAAATCTTTAGATTACTTTTTTAATTGATTGCTGTTAGAAAATACTAATTGCTGACAATGTTAGCAATATTTTGTTGATGTGATCAGCTTAAATGTACCTGTACTTGCATAGAGCTTCAACACTTAACATCATTCTTACACTGATGGGAGGGGCTAAGGTTCCACCTGCACAGTAACAGTAACTAACTGTTCTTCCAAAAAAATTATATTTTGTTAATTTTTGTGCATTTTCCTCCAAATGTCCAGCAACATGAGCGATAAGTGTCCATGCAGTATTTAGGCAAAAATAATACTTAAAGATTGTGGTTTGCGTTGAAATAAATACAGAAGTGGCGTAACTTAAAGGTACTACAAGAACTTCAACTTTGGGTGGATTCTGGCACTCCCTGTGGACAAAAGTGGTAGTGTTTTTGATTTTGTCGCTCTTTATACTTTCTGGTTCACGAATACGTGGATTACAACATAATTGATTTTGTGTGTTGTATAATAACGATACTGCATTCGTTTTCATTGGCATAGCTGTACAAACAGTGAGTGAGAAGCATTGACGTGTTTAGCACCAGAACTCTAAGTGAGGGGCTAACGGCTATATCCAAGCTCTTTATGAAATAATACATGTTTGGTATGAACACAGCGAGATAGGATATGCATCTTTGTTTCGGTAAAATAACAGATCACTGAATTCCACAGTGAAGAGTAAAGAGTGAGTTATGATGGGGGCCTCTCGCGCTCGATGGAAATCAGGACTAGGATGCGATGAATCAAGTTGAACAGTATTTAATGGCAAGGAGTATAAACGAAAGTTTAACAAATAACCAAAAGCTCACGATCGTGGGTTCCGTGGTGATGCAGGCTCCGCAGGTACAAGCTCCAAGAAAGCAGGTGTTGCTGCCGAACCAGCATCAAGACGAAGGACGACGTGTGTTAGTTGCATATCAGCCAATCACCTACTCTCAAAGGTTAGTCAAGCCTTTAACACCTTTTCGTTGGATAAAAGTCCGGAGAGGTCGAATGTCACTGAACCCCGGGTCAAAACGTCACTTCCGGTCAAGTCACTAAACAAGTATTTTCACAATAAAAGTCCCGTCTGTTATTGTCTGCATTAAAGTCACTTCACGGGTTCCAACCGGCTTCGACAGTTCTGAAATACGAAACTAACATACATAACATTACTTGACATATACATAGAGTAAATATTACCCCTATCCTTCATAACACATTAACAACAATATCAATATTCTCCATAATATTTCCTATTACAATATGTTTCTATATGTATTAATTTAAAGCATTAGACTCCCTCTGTACATGTGCAATATCAAAATAAACTATTACAACCTAACAAGAGTGAACCACAGGAATCAGATTAAACTGTTTTAAATCAGAAGTGATGGTGTTAAGAGAGATGTTTTCTTCTGATCATGTTTTGACAGCTGATAGAATTAAAAGCACTTCTGATTAAACTCTGTTGTCTGTCATCTTTTTGGAGAGTATTTTGTCTGTATATTTTCAATAACTTTTTAAAGTTCATCGCATCATTGTGAACTTCAACTTCACAGTGAGTGGGTTATTTCTGAAGGACAGCCTCAGCAAAACTATCTTTATCTATATATCTATATCTCAATATATAGATATCTATCTATATATCGATATATAATTATCGAAAGATAGGTCTATAGTTCTATCGATCTATGCATCGATAGATCTATAGATTGAGCTTTCTCTCTCTTTCTCTCTCTCTCTCTTTATATATATATATAATATATATATATATCATATATATATATATCATATATAATATATATATATAAATAATATAATATATATATATATATATATATATATAAACAGAAGAAAAAAACTTTCACCGGGAAAAAAGGGAAGAAACCTTCAGAAGAGCAACAGAGGAGGATCCATGTCCTGGATGGACGGAAGCAATAGATGTAATGTGTACAGATGAACAGCATTACAGACACATTCAATGAATATGACAAGTGTATGAATAATTAGTAGGCAGGAGGCCGGCCCACCAGGCAGGAGGCATTGCGAAAGAGGCCGGAGCAAATTCACTTCCCCATGTCCCGTCGCCGCCCCGGCCTACTCCAGCTCCCCGTATCCAGTGTGTTCAACCTGCACACCAGATGAACTACAGACGAGAGAGAAAACGGGGTAAGGGACCTCTGGAAAACTTTTGTCAACATATTACATGCAGTTGGTGATCGACATTGTGGTTTTTTTCTTCTAGTACAAAGAGGAACGGACTCCATCAACCAAAGGCAAATCTCCTCTGGGCCTATTGTGTTAACCTCTGCTGAAACTTCTGAATAAACTCATTTGAACTTCTGCAATCATCTCTCGCTCTGTATGTGTGCATTGTTTTATATTCGGCAAAGATGACTTAAGGCGCACACACATCTCACTCCCAAATATGAGTTACAAGGATGCCAGACGTAGATAGACATAGCGACCTTTGAACTGCAGAAAACCATACATTAAATGTAGCTGACTGCTAGCTAACGTAATGTTAGCTCAACCCCTTCACCATTAACTGTTCTTATCAATCTCTTCATCTCACGTCTCCCCCATTCATACTCTGTTGGATTTTTTAGAGATCTTCATCGACTGCAATACCTGTTATTACACACCGTGTAACTCAATTCTCACCCAACACTCTTTTCACACTTAAAATGTTCTTACATATACTTTCTATTAGCTTTGCTTTGTTTTTCGGTTCTTCCGTATAAATATACTGTAAACAAGTTTCCATCCCTCAGGACTTTTGCCATTTCCACGTCTCCGATCTTTTTTGTCACTTGCCTAGTCAGGGCTATCGAGCTAAGACCGACATGCTCATCTTCCTTGTTGAATTTAAGGGATTATTTTAAATCCCCCCTTACCACCTTCCGGTAAACCACTCTATTTCCTTTATCAGAACAGTTTTCCCCAACATTTCTCTTCATTTGTTGACGTCCCTTCAAACTTCACTCCCTTTGCTGTCCTCTCCCTTTTGTGTCCTCCTCTCCCAATAGAGACTGGAGTCCACCCCCAGGATGGAAGATCACCTGTTACAGGTCCTTTTTGAAACAGCTGGTGATGTCTCACATGTGTATTGTAATTAACTGATGTATAAAACAGCTGGCGATGGATCAGGAAGCAGTCAGTCACTTCTCTTCAGAGTTGGTCTGTTATCAGGTGTGCTGGGTGTTCAGTGCCAAGCTCTGCTAGTGATTGGATTCCTCTAGTTCTTTTGTTTGGCTGCTCTCAGACTGCAACATGTGGAGACTTGGGAACATGTGAGTTACTTTACTTTCTTTGTTCAACGACCGCTAGCGGCACGCTTAATGTCTCTAAATGGTGTGTTTTACTTTAAGGCTGTTATGGAACTTGATGGCTGCAGTAATCCTCTTGGCTCAAGCAAGGCCAAATATGAAGGTCAATTCACAGTCAAGTAAGCCTGACTTCAAACTAAATGACTTTACCATTGTTCCACAAAGTGAACTGCTCCTCACAAGCCTTTTCTTTTAACAGGCAGTGGCTTTCATTCTGACTGCGTGGGTAATCTAATGAGGCTGTCATTGGACAAGGCCCTAGCAGTGGGGCATGCGCTTGAGGTGGAGGCCATCAGTAAGTATGCAATCTGCTCATGAGCATGGTTGGTTAACACTAGGAGAGAGGTGTCATGCTTGTCTTTATTTCCCCCCCAGATGGCACCCAGCACATTGTGATAACACCCAACTTGGCTGCTCAGTGTGGCTACAGCATGGAGTCTGACCCGTGGGGTAACACCAGAATCTACTCGTCTCTGCTGGGCTGCTACGTGGACAATAAGGTATGTTCAAGGTCATTTATCGGATGACATTCAATTATCAGTTGCCACTGAGAAACATGTTTGCACATCTATTGCATTATTTACTTTAAACAAATTAACTTATTTTTTACTCTGAC
>NC_079405.1:3435542-3460542 GCF_029220125.1 Pseudoliparis swirei
ATACCCTCAGAGACTTGGGATGTACCCTAAGCGACTTGGGATGTACCCTCAGAGACACGGTACGTACCCTCCGAGACTTGGGATGTACCCTCAGAGACTTGGGATGTACCCTAAGAGATGTGGAATGTACCCTAAGCGATTTGGGATGTACCCTCAGAGACTTGGGATGTACTCTTAGAGACGAGGTACGTACCCTCAGAGACTTGGGATGTACCCTCAGAGACTTTGGATGTTCCCGAAGAGACTTGGGATGTACCCTAAGCGACTTGGGATGTACCCTCAGAGACTTGGGATGTACCCTATAAGACTTGGGATGTACCCTAAGAGACTTGGGATGTACCCTAAGTGACTTGGGATGTACCCTAAGAGACTTGGGATGTACCCTAAGAGACTTGGGATGTACCCTCAGAGACTTGGGATGTACCCTAAGCGACTTGGGATGTACCCTCAGAGACTTGGGATGTACCCTAAGAGACTTGGGATGTACCCTCAGAGACTTGGGATGTACCCTAAGAGACTTGGGATGTACCCTAAGAGACTTGGGATATACCCGAAGTGACTTGGGATGTACCAGCTAGATGTTCCGACATTTGTGGGATGTCCAAAATAAGTATAAAGCAGAAATAGTAGTTAGTTCTTTCGTGGTGGATGGCGGAAATGATAACTGTTTCCACGGAGTTGAGCCACGGAGATAAGCCCCGCCCCCTCTAAGGCGCGAATGAAGCCAAAAGCCACAAATAGTCAAGGAGTAAACTCACGCGGGTGAACACAGCATAAAGGACTTGGGGTGTACCCTCACACACGCCTTTGTAATATTGCTGGCAGCACCTGAACGCATCGCACTCCTCTCGCTGCTCTTTCCCTTTAAATTAGTGATGGTGAGATGAAGCCTCATGAGGCATCGAACCACTTCAGCCGATTGGTTCGAGAAAGGGTTCATTTCTCGAAGCTTCATGTGCTCACGAAACCACCTACTGGCCAAGTGCATAATCACAGGCAGCTGTATCTGAACCACATAATGTGATGCATTGGATTTTTGTGTCTGTTATGGCTGTTGGGAATGACTATGAATGACAAAAATGTATGACCAAATCATTTCTGTACATAAATTATCACATATGTGCATAATAAAATATTTTTTGAATGTATTCTGTGTGTGTAAATGTTCCCAAAATGGTAGTATCATATGATATGGCAGGTTGTGTAATAATGTTATTATGTCACTTTAGGAAAATGGCATGGGCTTAAGCAGGCAGAGGACAGTGAACGTGTGTGTGTGTGTGTGTGTGTGTGTGTGTGTGTGTGTGTGTGTGTGTGTGTGTGTGTGTGTGTGTGTGTGTGTGTGTGTGTGTGTAACTAGGGAGAGGGGACTGAATATGCTTGTGTAACTTGGACAGTGATGTACAGGACAAGGGACATTTTATTCATTTTTATTCAGAAATAACAGTTTCTCAACAGTTCCATCTTATCACCTAACCTTCTCTCCTCACTCTCCTAACTCTCCAAACTATCTCTCTCTAAACTCTCCAAACTCTCAACCAACAACCCACATGTTGAATGGAGCCTGAGGGGTTTATATTGCTGTCAAACCTCCCGGCAATATCTGAACCACTTCCCGAAGCAGTCACGTGGTACAGCCGGGCAGCGAGGCTTCGGACGTCATCATTTTTGGCTCCTCCCCTAAATGAAGCAAGCCTCGATACGCGCTTCGAGGAAACGCCCCCTCCATGACTCGACACACGCTTCGAAGCGTCGGCACATCTCGTAACAACACTACTATAAATGCAGATGAAAGGCTGTTGCGTAATTTGGGTGAAAGCGGAGGAGGAAGAGGAGGAAGAGACGGCGGCGGCGGCGGCGACTGAATAGAGGACAGCTCGCGGTGACACAACGAAGAGGAGTCTGACAGGTACAGTCTCACTTATGTGCAGTCGATTAAATAAACATGTTGTGATCAAAATTAACATGCTTCCGCTTCAGCGCCGAACTGTGTTATTCATTCAGTGCGTTAGTAATAAAACACGATCATGTTGTGATCGTGTTTTGAGATGTTTCGTTTTGAAAGAACACGCTTGGAAGGGTTGAAACAGGTTGAAATATCTGCTGGTTCACAAAACTCGAGTTAAGCTCCTTCCTGCCGCAGCACCTTCAGTATAAAATGACATATTTCTTATGAAACTAAGAGGAAACCAGCGATGATCGATAAATATTCCGTTAGTTACACAACTGTGAACTCGCTTTGATTTCGAAACTAATAGATATTTATGTAACTTATATATATTTGTTTTTTAAACAAGAGCAACTTAAGGTCCGGAACTTTTAACCGTGGTTCGAGTTCCTGATATGTGTTTTTTATTTATATTTATTTTGTATCATGTAGAAGTGCACACACACACACAAAAAATCCTTTATTTTATTTTTTTAATTATGAAAAATGTGTGAACATTTTTATTTTTTAGAGGGACACATTAATGTGCCGTAAACGACAACCGGGACATTATAATTAATAATCTGACATTTTGGAATATTTGATCCAGATAAGCCGCAGGGCCCATGGGCATGAAGGGCGCTAGCAGTTACCCTCTGCTTCCAGTCTTTGTGCTAAGCTAGGCTAAGAAAGAAACAAACTTTGTTTTAAAATTATGAATCATGTGAAGTCAAAAAAGCTGCCTCTTCATATGGGTGTTTTCTCAGACTTGACGGATCTCCTCCAGATCAGACAATACACAATTAAGTCACTTGTAGCTGTATTTAAGAATGTCGGGAAGGACAAACAAACACAGGACTTTCACCCAGGAGAACATGGTTCATGTTCCGTGTGAATGTCAACAATTTACTAATTACATTAACTTTAATTAAAGTATGTACAAGAATACATTTACGTAACAAGTATTTTTTCCCTCAACCAAACTATGTTGTTTTTTGTAGCGAATAAGTGTTAACCTCTTTTTAATAAGCGCGATATGGAGATTATACTGTAATAAACAATATGTTTTATCATGTATAAGATCAAAATGTGTGAAAATTGTTATTTTATAGAGGGACACATTAATGTGCCATAAACGACAAGCGGGACATTATAATTAATAATCTGACATTTTGGAATATTTGATCCAGAAAAGCCGCAAGGCCCATGAAGGGCGCTAGCAGTTTCCATCTGCTTCCAGTCTTTGTGCTAAGCTAAGAATGAACCACAGTGCTATTTCACAGAGATGAAAATGATACCGACGTCTGTCTGTGTGTTTTATTTTGAAAGGCGTGTGCAATGATGGAGCTGATACTGCTATCGGGAGGTATTCTGCTTCTCCCGGTCTTCGCCTTCGTCGCCTCCTTCCTGTTCTGGCCTGGAGTCCTTCTCAAGGCCTACAACTGGTAAACACATGCGAGGCATGACTGGTAGTTGGTTAGTTAATTGGTGGATTCCAGGGAGATTGTGTTTTTTTGTTGTTGTGTTTTTGAAAGGAGTCCCATGAAAATGTTCTGACAGCTCCGACTTCGTGAGTTCTAACAAACGTTTGTGTCTTAAAAAAAAAAAACAGTGCATCAAAGTTAGTAATCTGTCCCTAAATATGGACAAATACTGTTGCTGACGTTAGCGACGTTATTTTCCCCCTTTGCCAACTAAAAACACCCATAAGTTCTCAGATCAATCAATTATATGTTCTTCTCAGTTCACCCAAGGCATGAATGTTCTCTAAAGTAATATTTGTTTACAATGTTCCCATAAACAGACCATTAATACAACAATTATATTCACTTTTCTACCAAAAAAATGTTTTTATGCCTCTGCGTTGTTGGCAGCCGAAGCCTGAAGCGGATTTAATTCAAATTTGGCACAAACATCGACTCAAGGTTGACCTGATTTGGAGGTCAGACGTCAAGAGTTCTAATGATAATTTTGACAATTTTGCACAAATATCTCAGTCACAGATGCGCCTCAGGACTGGACTTCAAAGGTGTTTCCCCCCGCAAAAAACGCATTATCTCACCGTTGTACAGATATTTATCTCAGCGTTGTATACTTTGTAATTCATAAAATAATAATGATTTTGTGACAGAACGCTGTCTCTAATCAGCAGTGTGCAATGTCATTGCCTCTAAAAGGTAAACGGTACTTTTATTGTGAAGGAGCAGGGCCTCCAGTGTGACCTGGCCTACTAGACTTTGTCTCATAGCTGTAAAAAAAAAAAAAAAAAAGTAAACGACATGTTGGCCTCTAGCAAGGTTATTGTAGCCATTACACACACACACACACACACATACACACACAAAGTGCTGAGTCACAGTGACGAAATAGTGTTTTTTGTCAGAAGATATATGACATGCGTAAAAAATGTCAAGTTAGAAAACACTGAAACATTACATCATACAGTATGTTATATAACACTATGGACTGAAATAACATGGAACATAAAACATGGCCCGGGTTCCCCTCCCCGCCACCGGGCCCCTCTTCTTTGTGGAGTTTGGATGGTGAACTGACTCGGTCACAATTGTTTGTTTTTTCATTCCCACAACAACAAAAAACATTGCACGCTTGTGCCGTAATTCTCCTTTTTATTTTTTGTAGGTTCTGGCGTTGCAGGCTGGGCCTGGCGGTCCGCTACTCTCACAGCGGGAGCTACCGCTTCTGTTACTGCAGCCGCGGGCCACCAGGGGGCGCCGCGCCGTCGCTGCTGCTGCTGCACGGCTTCTCCGCCACCAAAGACATGTGGCTGCCTCTCGTCAAGGTGGCGCATTTTAGAAGAGAAACATGTCGGGTCCCTTTTCCCGTCGTGGAAACACCGTTTTTTTATTTCAGTGAGTTTTCCTTTCTCCTGCAGTTCCTGCCCAGAGGTCAGCACGTGGTGTGCGTGGACATGCCGGGACACGAGGGCACGACTCGCACCGGCGCCGAGGACTACAGCATCCAGGGTCAGGTCACCCGAATACACCAGGTGTGTGTACATTGTTAGATTAGAGGGAGACATGAAAGCTCCATAATTTACCACCTTTTGGAATATTTGATCCAGAAAGGCCTCGGGGTGTGACGGGCGCTAGCAGTTCCCCGCCGCTTCCAGTCTTTGTGCTAAGCCAGGCTAAAAACACATCGCAGTTTAATGTTTTTTCATTCACATTTTTTCATCTGATGCATTAATCTTCAGCGGGAAAAAAAAAGGCTTCCGCATTATGGAGCGTGTTCGTCTGTTCCTTTTAACCCCGCCTCCCAGCTTTTAGCCCCGCCTCTTCCTCGTGCACAAGATTGGAGGGAGGAGAGTTGACCTCAAAACATCGAGTTAAAGACTTCTCTTCCCATGTTTTTTACATTGGGCTCCTATTGCATCACATGACGGGCCCGCTAATTATGACTTCACCGCTCGGCCCGCGATGTGACATCGGTCTCAAAGCCCGGCTTTCTTCCCCCTCGGCGGAAAAACATTCTGACGTGAGGTGGTTCAACTTTGACCTCCATTCATCTCTCTCTCTCTCTCTCAGTTTGTGCAGAGCGTCGGTCTGGACAAACGACCCTTCCACCTGGCGGGGACATCGATGGGTGGGAACGTCGCCGGCGTGTACGCCGCCCGTTACCCGGCTCAACTGTCCGGCGTCACCTTGATCTGTCCGGCAGGTAAACGTCTGATTAATGTTTCAGTGCTTCTCTCCAGCAGGAGTCAGAATAACAGCCACACCCCTCCCTCCTCCTCCTCCTCCTCCTCCTCCTCCTCCAGGTCTGGTGTATCCGACGGAAACCAAGTTCATCCGTGGTCTGAGGGAGCTGGAGAAGACTCCGGAGGCGGAGTCGATCCCTCTGATCCCCTCCACTCCTCAGGAGCTGGAGGACATGTTGAAGCTCTGCTGCCACAACCCCCTCAACCTCCCCCGGCAGGTAGAGAGCGGCGCTGCCTGGATTAAAATCCTTCATATCATTCATATTTTCCCTCTTACTTTTTTCCATATCTCCAAAACTAAACTAAAACAATCTAGATTGATGAACAGCCGTAAAGGGAAGAGGACTTTTTTGTTGTTGATATGGGTGAACTGTCCCTTTAAGAATCCACACAACAGTATCAAATGACAATCTGTCTCTCTCTGTGTGGCCAGGTTCTGCGGGGTCTCCTTGACAACCGGATCCCCAATAATGATTTCTACAAAGAAGGTCAGTGGTCTCACATCCATCACCAACACCACGTCTGTCCCGATGGACTCGGAGACAACCGGTCTCTCTCTCGATTGTTTTCGTTCACTAATTCATTCCAGCTATTTTTTTATTTTTTATTTTTTTTATTTTTTTACCGTGCTGCTTTTTGACACTTCCCACGCATGTGTTTCACTTTTAAAACCTTTCAGCAGCTACTAGAAAACAATACTCTCCTCTTCCGGGAGGCTTTCCAGCTTCTCCGTGTGAGGGGAGCAAAGTGGAAGCGATTGGAATCAGTTAAATAAAAAACTGTTTTCTGTTGTTGGCCAGACTATACTAGAAAGATGTCATTTTTAAATGAGGGCAGTATTATTTTTTCTTTTTTTAATGTCTTTAAAGGAGCAATGTACAATATTCAGAGCTTTAATATATTTTTTTAAACAACTAATATCGCAATGAAGATGTAGAGTAACGTCGGCCAGAGCGGAGCATGAAGTCGCTCACATAGCCGGGCGTGCTGGGATTTTAGTGCATGTTAGTGCACGTGAGCGTGCACGTGAGCGTGCCTCGCGGGTTATCTCACGGATGGCGGTTACAGCTGATGACGCTGGTTCCCCCTCCACAAAGCACCGTTGGCACTCTCGCCATAGTTTTGCACTGTTAGCGCTGTTAGCTGCTGTCTCAGGCCTCAGTGTAAAGCAGCTTTAATAAGTGTGTGTGTGTGTGTGTTTCAGTGTTCATGGAGCTCGTCGGCGAGAAGTCTCGTCACTCGCTGCAGGAAAATTTGCATCTGATCAGGACCCCCGTGCTGGTGGTCTGGGGGACCGAGGACCAGGTATACATTCTGAATCTCATTGAACTGAATCAAGTTGTATTGATTATGTCGACATGCTGATCTTCAGCAGTTATGTAGCATTTACATTATTTACAAGCGTGAGCGTGCTAACACACTGAATTAGCAAAGTGAACAAACACAAGGTACCGCCGAAGGGAACGACATTCGGTTTGCAGATATTTGGTCATAAATCAAAGTCTTGGATAAGATTAAGATTCAAAGTTTTTTTTCTTCCATTTGGGCGAGCAGTCCAGACCCGTTGCACATCCAGTCCAGGGCTCTCTGAGTCAAGAAGAAACTAGAACGGGCACTCTTTAGAGCGCATACCTTCGCATATCACAAGATTGGGCATTGAATTATGAACATGTTGGCATTAGTTGCATGCCAATTGGATAAAAATTTACCGTGCTATGGTAAAAAGAAGATTTTGACCTTTTCATGACCTTGACCTTTGACCCGATCGATCCCAAAATCTATCAAATGGTCCCCGGATAATAACCAATCATCCCACCAAATTTCATGCGATTCGGTTGAATACTTTTTGAGTTATGCGAGGAACACGCATACAAATAAATAAATACACGGCGATCAAAATGCGAAGGTAATAACACTATAATAAGAAAGAAAGAAAAAACGACGAAATGTTAAGAAATACATGATACAGAAGGTGGTAATATGAACAAGAAAAGTTATAATTCAACGAAATGTTTTAAAATGTAGATATGGAAAGACCGATGAGGTTATCAATACAGCTGCAGCTATAAAAAAAAAAAGTAAACTACAAATCCGCAGCATTGTCTGCTGATCTCCCAAAGGCGTCGCCAAAATACCCCCAAAAAAACATCGAGCTTGTAACGACCCGTCTTCCTCTCAGGTGGTGGACGTCTCGGGCGCGGCGGTGCTGGAGGCGGCGCTGCCAAACTGCCAGGTGGCACTATTGGACAACTGTGGTCACTCTGTGGTGTTGGAGCGGCCCCGGAAAGCCGCCAAGCTCCTCATGGACTTCCTGTCTGCGCAGGAAGTCGACTGCGAAAACACGAAGAAACTTTCCTGAAGAAAAGCGTCTGGATGTTGAAGGTCGAGGAGAATGGCGGTTATGGTGACGTGGATATCTGGTGGTGATTGTTTAAAGTTTTCTATAAGGATTTGTATGTGAAAATGGATGTAGAAGAGTGGGACAGTCAGATATTCCTGATGTTTTTTGGACACAAAGCACCAAGAAGGAGTTATTAATATCTGTTTTAATAGGTAATGTTGAATAAAAACATTGCATGTTTGCATTTTGCACATTTTCTCGATCAGAAAAAACTATATTTAAATATCTTGTGCCGTGTGAACAACAGTTGTTTGTTTGTGTGTGAGGCGACTGCACAATCAACCTCATAGAAACACATTCAGAATGAATGGAACAATGTACTGTGGGTGATTAATGTTTGTACGTGTGCAGACATTACTGAATCATCTAATGTATGTGTTTCTGGACTACAGAAATAAATCTTCTGCAGAATTAAAGTCATTGTTTGCTGACTGATTTCGTATGTAGTACACCAAGAAACCGCCGGGTGGCGATACGTCTTTACAGCTTTATGAAGCAAGTCAAAGAGTAGATAATTCATGATAAGATGTACCACTTCGCAGCACGAACTGCTCCACCTTCTGATGGGTAAATTATAATAGTTATTGATTGTTTTAGGTTCAATGTAATTGGTTGTTTCAAATACTTTGGTTTATTTGGGTGAATGAACCATTTACTATGATATGGTTTTAGTTTAATTATGTATTAACTTAAGATTTTGACCATATCTCAACAATAACTAGTGATGTAGTTATATTTGATTTAATTCCTAATTTTTTTCAACTAAGAAATCAGTTTTGTGAAACTGTTTACATTTTGTGAAATTATCTGCTACTTTTTAGTTTGATTTATAGTGTTTCAAAACGAAAACTACATGACAGGCAAGAACTGCGTCTGTTTTGTATTTATTACTTATTATTATGATAATAAAAAGTATTATGGTTTTACTTGTCTCCGTCCATCTTTCTCTCCCGGTTTATGTCGTTTTGCTAGTTGTGCGAGACCTAAAATACCCCTCATCCCATCTTCCTTTCTTTGGTTATTCCTGGTTGCGCAATATTGAGCGAGTGATCCATCGCACTATTCTACACCTCTTTGGCAGAAGCCGCTGCGTTGACCGCGCATGCGCTGATTCTCCACAAGGGTGCATGGCGATCACAACACGCCGCTATTTCTCAATGTTGGCGTTAGTTGGTGAGTTAAATGCTGGAAAACTTTATGTTTTTTAAATACTTTATCAACAACAAATTAAAATGTGTTTATTGTTCGCTCTTTGTATCGGTCAGTGTAGCAGCTATGAGCTAGCTTAGCTTAAGTTATCCTCTGTTTGACCTCCTGTTAGCTAGTTGTAGTTTCAGTGAGACACGTGTCTCGAGCCTTCATATAAATACCGAAAGTTAATATTTTAGATATTAAACTTGTTATTAGAACGCGTTGTAGACATCCTGTTCGCTCAGTCTGTTATGTGTTCGTGTTGAAACAGCACGTGTTATATCTATCTCATCCTCACAGGTGTTCTTGGTATCGTTCTTTTTTATATGAAGCTAAAAAGTATTGTTTTCCACTTATTATATCCCCTCTGGTAAAATGTAGATATCCTGCTGCTGTCTTAATGTGACTGACCTATGCTGTGACATCTAACTTAGACGGTAGTTTACTCAAGGACTGACTTATTGTACTTCGGTGCAGTTTAGAGGTACTTGTACTCTACTCGAGTATTTCCATTTAATGCCACGTTCTCCTGTACTGGCACGTCTGTGTTCGGCGTCAGGAAGGTGGCCACTACTGGCACTTCTCTGACTAGTGGCAATAGTCTGACCCCTTAGTGGTAGCAAGTCTCCGAATTTTTAAACATATTTTATTCTTTTATCAACAATTGCACATAAACAATTTCATAAAGTGTCAAAAAGTGACGACAGAATATATTTAAATACAATTAAAGTAAGATGCCAGGGGTGCTGAACAAGTGCCGTTTGCTTGCTGCAGTCCTGACGCCTCACTGACATGCCACAGACACACCACTGACACGCCACTGACATGCCACAGACACACCACTGACACGCCACTGACATGCCACAGACACACCACAGACACGCCACTGACATGCCACAGACACACCACAGACACGCCACTGACATGCCACAGACACACCACTGACACGCCACAGACACACCACAGACACGCCACTGACATGCCACTGACCTGACGCCTCACTGACCTGCCACAGACACGCCACTGACACGCCACAGACACACCACTGACACGCCACTGACATGCCACAGACACACCACTGACACGCCACTGACATGCCACTGACATGCCACTGACCTGACGCCTCACTGACCTGCCACAGACACACCACTGACATGCCACAGACACGCCACAGACACGCCACTGACACGCCACTGACATGCCACAGACACGCCACTGACATGCCACAGACACGCCACTGACATGCCACAGACACGCCACTGACATGCCACTGACATGCCACAGTTAGTAATCACACTCACTGTCTCTCACATTTTGGGGGCAAATATTGTACTTTTTTTCCTCCTCCAATACGTTTATTTGACAGTTTTAGTTTCTCTGCAGAATCAGAAATTAATTCATTAAGAGTACTTTTTCTCTTATTTTTATTCTACTAATACTTTACTGAACTCAAATTTAGATCGACTCTGAATCCGTTTCTTATTGCCGAGGAATCTCATGAAAAGACCCAAACCAACAACTCTCTCCATACTTTACGACTTCACTAAATCCAGCCCATGACCTTCAGTGTGTTGTCTTCAGTCTGTTTGACCTTCAGTGTGTTGTCTTCAGTCTGTTTGACCTTCAGTGTGTTGTCTTCAGTCTGTTTGACCTTCAGTGTGTTGCCTTCAGTCTGTTTGACCTTCAGTGTGTTGTCTTCAGTCTGTTTGACCTTCAGTGTGTTTCCTTCAGTCTGTTTGACCTTCAGTGTGTTGCCTTCAGTCTGTTTGACCTTCAGTGTGTTGCCTTCAGTCTGTTTGACCTTCAGTGTGTTTCCTTCAGTCTGTTTGACCTTCAGTGTGTTGCCTTCAGTCTGTTTGACCTTCAGTGTGTTGTCTTCAGTCTGTTTGACATTCAGTGTGTTGTCTTCAGTCTGTTTGACCTTCAGTGTGTTGCCTTCAGTCTGTTTGACCTTCAGTGTGTTGTCTTCAGTCTGTTTGACCTTCAGTGTGTTTCCTTCATTCTGTTTGACCTTCAGTGTGTTGCCTTCAGTCTGTTTGACCTTCAGTGTGTTGCCTTCAGGCTGTTTGACCTTCAGTGTGTTGCCTTCAGTCTGTTTGACCTTCAGTGTGTTGTCTTCAGTCTGTTTGACCTTCAGTGTGTTTCCTTCACTCTGTTTGACCTTCAGTGTGTTTCCTTCAGTCTGTTTGACCTTCAGTGTGTTTCCTTCAGTCTGTTTGACCTTCAGTGTGTTTCCTTCAGTCTGTTTGACCTTCAGTGTGTTGTCTTCAGTCTGTTTGACCTTCAGTGTGTTGTCTTCAGTCTGTTTGACCTTCAGTGTGTTGCCTTCAGTCTGTTTGACCTTCAGTGTGTTGTCTTCAGTCTGTTTGACCTTCAGTGTGTTGTCTTCAGTCTGTTTGACCTTCAGTGTGTTTCCTTCAGTCTGTTTGACCTTCAGTGTGTTTCCTTCAGTCTGTTTGACCTTCAGTGTGTTTCCTTCAGTCTGTTTGACCTTCAGTGTGTTGTCTTCAGTCTGTTTGACCTTCAGTGTGTTTCCTTCAGTCTGTTTGACCTTCAGTGTGTTTCCTTCAGTCTGTTTGACCTTCAGTGTTGTCTTCAGTCTGTTTGACCTTCAGTGTGTTGTCTTCAGTCTGTTTGACCTTCAGTGTGTTGCCTTCAGTCTGTTTGACCTTCAGTGTGTTGTCTTCAGTCTGTTTGACCTTCAGTGTGTTGTCTTCAGTCTGTTTGACCTTCAGTGTGTTGTCTTCAGTCTGTTTGACCTTCAGTGTGTTGTCTTCAGTCTGTTTGACCTTCAGTGTGTTGCCTTCAGTCTGTTTGACCTTCAGTGTGTTTCCTTCAGTCTGTTTGACCTTCAGTGTGTTGCCTTCAGTGTGTTGCCTTCAGGCTGTTTGACCTTCAGTGTGTTGCCTTCAGTCTGTTTGACCTTCAGTGTGTTGCCTTCAGGCTGTTTGACCTTCAGTGTGTTGCCTTCAGTCTGTTTGACCTTCAGTGTGTTGCCTTCAGTCTGTTTGACCTTCAGTGTGTTGCCTTCAGTCTGATTGACCTTCAGTGTGTTGCCTTCAGTCTGATTGACCTTCAGTGTGTTGCCTTCAGTCTGTTTGACCTTCAGTGTGTTGTCTTCAGTCTGTTTGACATTCAGTGTGTTGTCTTCAGTCTGTTTGACCTTCAGTGTGTTGCCTTCAGTCTGTTTGACCTTCAGTGTGTTGTCTTCAGTCTGTTTGACCTTCAGTGTGTTTCCTTCATTCTGTTTGACCTTCAGTGTGTTGCCTTCAGTCTGTTTGACCTTCAGTGTGTTTCCTTCAGTCTGTTTGACCTTCAGTGTGTTGCCTTCAGTGTGTTGCCTTCAGGCTGTTTGACCTTCAGTGTGTTGCCTTCAGTCTGTTTGACCTTCAGTGTGTTGCCTTCAGTCTGTTTGACCTTCAGTGTGTTGTCTTCAGTCTGTTTGACCTTCAGTGTGTTGCCTTCAGTCTGATTGACCTTCAGTGTGTTGCCTTCAGTCTGTTTGACCTTCAGTGTGTTGCCTTCAGTCTGTTTGACCTTCAGTGTGTTGTCTTCAGTCTGAAGTCAGCTGTTGGACCCGTTGCCGTCCCCGAGGCTTTGATAGAATGAGACGCTCCGACTCGGAGGACGAACCTGCAGTTTTCCGCCGGGTCGTGTTGAAGAACGCCTCGCCGCACCACTACATGAAGGTCCGCCTGTGAGTCCTTTGGTTAATTTTTTAATCGTCCGTTGACATCGTGGAGCAAACGTCTGTTTATTGATCCGTGATACGTACACACGTCTGTCAGCGGCCACTGTACTCACACGTTGAACCCACGTGTGTGTGTGTGTATGTGTGTGTGTGTATGTGTGTGTGTTCAGCGCTCTGGAGGACGAGTCGACCCGGCTGAGCGCAGTGGAGCTGAAGCAGTTCATCATCACGGGTCTGACCAGCCTGTACGGAGAGGTGAGATCAAGGGCGCGTCGACGGTTCGATTCCCGCAGAGCGATTGCTCCGAGGACCTCGAGAAGCTCGTTGTGGAACTATTCTGATAATCAATGAATTGAAAGTTTCAACTGAGATTTCTTCTTTTCTTTTTCTTTGTTTTATGAGATAGTAAAAGTGCTCATGAGAACTAGGTGACTGTACTTTGGCGTCAGGAAGATAACATTATTTATCCCCCCCAAAAAATATTTGGGTTTGATTTGTCTTATGAATAATCAAACTATGTGATGTAAAAAGTGATGATGTTTTAATGCATGCATTTGTAGAGCGGTGGAAGAGGTAATACCACATTGTATAAATACTCATTTTCAAGTAAATTTACTGCCAAAGAAAGTCTTATTTTAGTAAGAGTAGCAAAGTATTGGCATCAAAATATGCTTCAAATAAAAAGATAAGTGAGGTGGAGTTAAAATGACCAAATAGACTTTTAAAAAAATATAGAAGCATAAAGTAGCCGAAACAGGAAATTACCTCAAAATGGTGTGTGTGTGTGTGTGTGTGTGTGTGTGTGTGTGTGTGTGTGTGTGTGTGTGTGTGTGTGTGTGTGTGTGTGTGTGTGTGTGTGTGTGTGTGTGTGTGTGTGTGTGTGTGTGTGTGTGTGTGTGTGTGTGTGTGTGTGTGTGTGTGTGTGTGTTTCAGGTGGGAGGAGCACTGACCTTTGACCTGCTGAAGTACGATGAAGACTCCCTCACTGCTTTTCTGCGTGTTTACAGCAAGTGAGTTCAGCAGCTGGAGGAAGATGATGATGACGATGATGATGATGAGGAGAAGAAGAAGAAATGTTCAACTTGTGTGTGTGTGTGTGTGTGTGTAGGGGCTTGGTGAAGCTGTGGAGCTCCCTGACGCTGCTGGGCTCCTACCAGGACCAGGCCTGTGCCTTCAGGGTGCTGCAGGTCAGCTGACCTCTGCTTCAGTCTCTCGTTTGCTCAGAGGCTTCTGGCAGCCGGGGATTCAAACTACCAGCTCATGTTTTGTGTTTTTCTTCCCCTTAAACTTCAGGTGTCTCCGTTCCTGCTCGCACTGACAGGAAATAGCCGCGAGCTGCAGCTGGACTGAAAGAGGAAGAGGAGGATCTGCTCTTCTTCACGATGTCTTTCATCCGGAGCTCCGTTTTGACCAGCCCTCGGCTCCGCCTCTTTCCTCCTCCCCGCCGGCCGCTCCACGTGGGCCAGCGCGCCTCCCTCACCAAAGTGTTCTCCGCCCGCGACGTGCAGCTGTTCGCCGAGCTGACGGGCGACAACAACCCCATCCACCTGGACGCCGCCTACGCCGCCACCACCTCCTTCGAGGCGCCCATCGTCCACGGCGTGCTCATCAACGGGCTGATCTCGGCCGTGCTCGGCACGCGGATGCCCGGCCGCGGCTGCGTCTTCCTGCACCAGGAGATCCGCTTCCCGGCGCCGCTCTACATCGGCGAGGAGGTGCTGGCCGAGGCCGAGGTGCGCAGGATCAAGATGGCGTTCGCCTTCATCGCCGTGACGTGCTCCGTCAGGGACAAGGTGGTGATGCAGGGGGAGGTGATGGTGATGATGCCCGAGAAGGAGCAGCAGAAGGAGTGAGGGGGGGGGGGGGGGGGGGGGTCAGAGGTCAGCAGTGGCGCGCGCCGTCTCCGCATATTTTGTAGTTTATTGATCGGCCACTTTGAGACGTCGAAGCTCTGAGGATTTATTTGTATGTTCTTTTTGTGAGATCTACTCAGTAACTTCTTCAATGTGTAAAATATTGTGTGTGGAATAAAAATCTCTTGAGTTCAGGTCATCGTCTCTACTTGTTCTCCGTGCTGAGGATTTTATATTCTCATGCCGACAGTCGTCTTATTTCTTCCATGTTACTTTGTGTTAATCGGTATGTTTGGCATACCAACTTTGACCCCTCACCTACTCAGTTTCAATTGTATTTATTTTCGTTTCAGACCCTGAACTCACCTTTAGGGGGAAATGTGTCAGCGTTACAGTTTACAATCTTTATTTAAAAATAGATTGTATTCCTCCTTGATCGAATTCCTTTCAAATTCGTCAGAAACGTCCATTTTCACTCGAGGTCAAACTGATTAGGATTTATTTAAATATATAAGGCGGCTTTAGCTCAGTGGGGTAAGAGGGCCGTCCTGCAACCGCAGGGTTGTGGGTTCGATCCCCGCTCTCCCCATTAGTTGCAAGTCGGTGTCTTGAGCAAGGCACTGAACCAGTTGCTTCCCGGGCGCTTCACCGCAGCCCACTGCTCCTTAATAACTAAGGATGGGTTAAATGCAGAGAACTAATTTCCCCTTGGGGATTAATAAAAGTGTATATTCTATTCATATTCTAAATCAGGCATGAGAATCCCTCACCTTTCGGCGGAATTCGCCGTTTTGAAACCAAAATAGGTGACTTACGTGAATCGTGTAGATCCGAAGAGTTTTTGTTTTGGGGGGGGGGTCAATTGGCCGGCCGGCGTTTATGAGATTGGAGTGGGACACGGAGAAAATGTGTAGTGGTGCTCTTCGCAATAAAACATCTTTGATGGGACGTGTCGCGTCTCGGCCAATCAGCGTCAAGATGTCTTCAGCGTTTGGGGGTTCAGGTTAGCTTGAATGTTAGCCGCTACATCTGCTGCTGTCACGCTGCACGGTGGAGCGATGCTAACAAAGTACCCGTACGTTAAGAGCGATGTGATTTAGCATATTTTTAGTATCGATACTTCATTAAAAGAGCGCGGGATCAGAGCGCACGCGCTGCTCCGTGTCAAGCTGTTTGCACGCGCAGCGCAGCGCTCACAGCGAGGGGCCTTAAGTGGCGGAATTTTCGGCTTTAAAAATAAAAAAGATGCCAGAAGTGAAATGTTTAAGTTCAGTCTGTAAAGTTCTGTAACTCTACAGCTGCTCATCCTGATGAACTCTGTAACCTCTTGCCAGATACAGAACGGCCTCATAGTGGATAATCAATGCTATGATGGCTCCATGTAGTTTCATTCATATCTGGCTGTATTAATACTAATATTACTGCCATTTGTTAAGTGTTGAAAAAGTTGGTAAAAAGTGAACCATACAGATATTTTATTTATTACTATTATAGATAAATATACCAGTATCGTATTTATGGTATACTGTTTTTATGTTATTGTATCAGTATCATGATATTTATGGCAGGTATGGTATAGAAGATCGTGACAACCAGGTAGAGGCAGAACAGACTCGAGGAACAGACTCGAGGAACAGACTCAAGGACCAGACGCAAGGAACAGACGCGAGGAACAGACTCGAGGAACAGACTCGAGGAACAGACTCAAGGAACAGACTCGAGGACCAGTCATGGCTCAGCAGAGCACAAGACTTGAAGACTTGTTCACGCCAACAACAAAAAAGGAAGTTGGTTCATGAATGACCATATTATACACAATATTACTATTATTATAGTATTATAGGGCCCGATCACTGACTTGGTGTCAGAATGGAGGACCTATAGATTATCATACAACGGCCAACATCGATGTTCGTGGAAGTCACCCCCCGCGCGCGCCTATCCTCCTCACCTTTTTCACCCCTGACCCGTTTTCATGCCTGATAAATATATATTAAATATATATATATATATATATATATTCCAGCCTGAAGGTTTGACAAACATTCTCAACACAAAACTATATATATATCGATATATATTTACCTATTGTATATAATGCCGATATATAGATATGATGATAAATATATTTAACTATTGTATATAATACTTATATATAGATATAATGATAAATATATTTACCTATTGTATATAATACCTATATATAGATATAATGATGAATATATTTACCTATTTGATATACTACTTATATATATATATAATGATATATATATAGTAGGGCTGTCAGCGTTAACGCGTTAATCTATGCGATTAATTTGGCCGCGTTAACGCACTAAAATATTTTAACGCAATTAACGCAAGTTGTTTTTATTTATTTTTTAAATTTTTTTTTTACCGCAGCAGTACGGTTTGACACTGTTTCCGTTTTTAAAACAATCATTTCTCCGCGAAAATAAGGAGCAGAAATCAGTTTAACTCGTGGATGAATCAGTCGGGTTTCCTCCTGCTCCTCCTTCCTCCCGTCTCCCCCTCTGATACACAGAGGAACGGAGGGCGACGTGTCGGGACACGCGGCGCGGAAAGAACTCGTCACACGAAACCTTCACCGTGATTGGTCAATCCGTTTGTCTGTCAACATTTCGGGGGGAAAAAAACCAATGAACACTCAGTAAATCACAAAGGACCTCCCACCTCACAGGTTAGGCTCATTTAGCAGCCTGTCAGTCAGAGAACCAGAGGACACGGCGCGAGGACAATGAGGCTCATTTCAGAGCTGAGATTGTTCTGGAATGTTTGATGTAGAACACGTGGGGGTGTGTCACATGCAAAAAACTTTAAACGGTGAATTTAATTTATTTTGTAAAATGTATAAAATGCCCCCAGCCTCCAGAGGGTGAACGTGACATATGTGAATGTCAGTCAGTTACCAAGGCCACTGGTTCTGCTGTTCAGTGGTAAAGATGACAGGACCAATGGGGTCTCAATATACTTCTTTTTTTACTAATCTGATGTTTCACTGAAGAAACAATTTATCATCCACGATATTAAATACCTCGCTGGCACTGTATATGTAGGAGCCTCTTTGAAAACACAGCTCTGTGTGAAGTTTTGTCTTTAAAAAGAAGAGAAACACTTTTAACCCTTGTGTTGCCTTCGGGTCATTTTGACCCGATTCAATGTTTCACCCTCCTGTTACCTTTATATTTACTAACATATTTTACCCTTTGGGTTCAATTTGACGCCAGCAATTAAAACCTCCAGAAAATTATTAGAATTAATATTGTTTTCCAAGTTTAAGTGTGAGGCACTTTATGTTTGTTTGTTGACTACCGAAAGAACACCGACATTAAACATTGAATGGGGTCAAATTAACCCGAAGGCGGCAGGAGGGTGTAATATTGATTTGGGTCAAAATGACCCGAAGGCAACACAAGGGTTAAACGGTAAATTTAATTTTTTTTGTAAAATGTATAAAATGAGCCCAGCCTCCAGAGGGTTAACGTGACATATTTGAATGTCAGTCAGTTACCAAGGCCACTGGTTCTGCTGCTGTTCAATGTTAAAGATGACAGGACCAATGGGGTCTCAATATACTTCTTTTTTTACTAATCTGATGTTTCACTGAAGAAACAATTTATCATCCACGATATTAAATACCTCGCTGGCACTGTATATGTAGGAGCCCCTTTGAAAACACAGCTCTGTGTGAAGTTTTGTCTTTAAAAAGAATGAACTTTTAACTTTTAACTTGTAATTGCGATTAATCGCGATTAATCGCGATTAATTAATCGCAATTTCAAACTGTGCGATTAATTAGTTAATTTTTTTTAATCGATTGACAGCCCTAATATATAGTTATATATGTTGGTAAATAGTTTTTCTCGTGATTCAACAGTTCCTCCTCCGGACCAGGAGGGGGCGCTAACGCACCGTGACGTCAGATCGGAGCCGCGCATCCTGGTTACGGTAAAGCTAAGCTAACAAGCCAGCGGTGAGTTCGCTTCTCCCGGGCAGGTCGCTGTTCCTCCTCCTCCTCCTCCGCCTCGGTGTCTTCCCGGCGGGTTTTCGGTCCGCGACACACGGACGTTTCGAGGCCACTCTGTCGATGTCTTTCATGGAGAAGAAGAGCCCCGGCAGGCTGCTGTTGGACGACACCGTGCCGCTGACGGCGGTGATCGAAGCCAGCCAGAACCTGCAGTCCCACACGGTGAGTTACCGACCCGCCGGTGTGTGCTGTTCACCTGAGGCAGGTAGATGCCTCGCGGCTGCTTACGTCTAGAGAATACGTACAATTAGCGTTGGTTTAATGGGGTCGGGGGGCGTTTAAGGGGATCGCTGCGTCACCAGTTCCATTATCGGACAGACAGACTCTCGCTCGCTTTCTACTGATTAAGCAATTTCCTGGAAGCTTGTTTTTTTACAAACTGATCTAAAGGGATCCGGACCGGAGCTTTGACACCGGGGGACCAACCGGAGGACTGTCGATCCGTTGCGCGAAGACCATTTAAACCGAAATTCGGTTGAAAAATCATTGCGTCTTATTGATTTCATATCGATGCTGTGGAACCGATAGGCAATCGATAACAACACATGTTGTTGTCTTTAATCTGCGATGTTGTGTGTTGTATACATACATTCCGCCAAATGCATTACTATAATAAAATGCGGAAACTAATGTCGGATTTTTCTAAAGCAGTCTGGCGTGTCATCATCTCCCGAACAAATGACAAATAAAAAAAGCTTCTGTTCAGCATTACTTTGCACCATAACGTAGACTTTGAACTCGTAAGAAATGACGTTTAACTATCACGTGAACAAAATCATTGTCACGTGAATAATACAAATGCATGACAATGTGTGTCGCCTTGTCCGATAATGGGCGCAGCCGTGGTGGGTTTGTTGACAGTCCTGCTGGGATCAGCCGAGCTAGCCAGCTAGCATGCTAATGTCAACAGAACCAGGAGAGACTAGTACCGACGGGTATCACAATGTTATTTACATTTTAGTTTGTATTTCTATTAGTCCACTCTAAACCGCGACTGTCTTGTAATTCAGGACCCCCCCAAAAAAAGTAATGCAGATTGTTATTGATGCTGAATCCGTCAGAACTTTCTAGAATTTCTCAACTCGAGCGACTCCAGTATGACGTCAGAGCTGTGAGGATGTAAGGTTACACGCATCCCTCTCTTTAGCCTCTACTCGAGGACTAGTCATGACCTCGCCAATACTAGTTACTAGTCAAGTCTCATGGAGGTGTGTGTCATGTGGATAAATACATTATTGCACAATGACTTGCACATAACTTGCATGTTCTATTCCAAAGAAGAAGAAAAACCCCAATTCAAGGTCTCACTGACATCTTTAATTACTGAAGTGACGAGACGTCAAGGCCATTTTGTGCAGAATTGGATGTGGAAATTATTGCAATATTTCCACTCCTGGTATCTGATGACGCCGGAACTCTTTATGGCTCAATGTGAGGAATTCATTGGGATGATTTGTATGTTAACTTGTGTGTGTGTGGCTCTGAATGCGTGTGCAGCTTGCCGTGACTAAATGAATGCAGTCAAAAGACACTCAAGTTGTGTCACGCTGACTGAGATGAGATCCCCAGATCTCCTCGACGTGGCGTCCTCGATGTTTAACGTGTTTCTTTTTTTCACGGCGTCCACAAGCACGAGACGGATCAAATGTCAGCAGCTTTACAGGCCGGGTGGAGGTCGGGTGGAGGTCGGGTGGAGGTCGGGTGGAGGTCGGGTGGAGGCCGGGTGGAGGAGGGGCAGCAGGCCGGAGGAGTTGCGCTGAATGGAGGATGAATATCGGGAATACTGGAGAGACTTTGTGACCGAAGCTTTGTCGCTTTTTCAGAGAAACAAAATCCTCTGAGATGTTTTGAGTGATGTCACATGTTTACATCCAGGGCTATTTGAATGTAGAATGAATTTTAATTATTAAGTTTTACTGTAAAGGTCTGAGAACGCTGAACAGTGTCTGTCATTAAACCTTTTTTTATTTTAGAAAAGAAAGTGAAAGTGAACGCTCCTGAAATATGAACCTGTTTGACTGCATTACCACTTATTTAAAAACTATATCATACATCATGATTTGTATTTTGAGATGAAATCATAAACTTTTGCGGTATTGTTACTTTTCCCTTTTTTTAAATGTGACCATCATGGTTTTTCATCTAATTGCGTTTATTTGTGTAATATTAGAACTTCTCAGAAATCGGTGAATCAATCCAATTCTAACTTTTTTCATAAATTAAAAAATGCTCTGATAACTTATTTATTTTTTATATTATTCTGACCGTTCCCCTCTAAAGTATCACTTTTATTTTTTAGAGCTTCTTCTCTGGTTTGGTTTTTGGATATTTGGGACTTTCCTGTGAAAACCAAAGTCAACATTGACTCAACTTTTGACAAACTTTTCCTTAACGACGTAACAAACAACGTCATTTTATGCAAAGTCATGATCTTGTACCAAAAAAAAGTAGATTTATGAGCTAAACACAACATGTCCGGGTCGTTGAGCTGCGTGTGAGTGTTTAATCAATGTCGCATCTCGTCCCTCAGGAGTACATCGTCAGAGTCCAGAGGGGCGTGTCTTCAGAGAACAGCTGGCAGGTAAATGGGCAACCAATCAGAAGTCAGGAGACGACGACTTCAACAACAATCAGTCTGTTTGTTTGTCAACGAGGAAACTGACTAGATAATGAGATCACAGCCAGATCAGTAATCTCTGTCTCTGTCTCTCTCTTCCTGTCTCTCTCCATCTCCTTCTCTCTCCCTGTCTCTCTCTCCATCTCTCCATCTCCTTCTCACTCTCTCCTTCTGTCTCTCTCTCTCTCTCTCTCTCCCTGTCTCTCTCTCCCTGTCTCTCTCTCCATCTCCTTCTCTCTCTCTGTCTCTCTCTCCATCTCCTCTCTCTCTCCTTCTGTCTCTCTCTCTCTCCCTGTCTCTCCATCTCCTTCTCTCTATCTGTCTCTCCCTGTCTCTCTCTCCATCTCCTTCTCTCTCTCTGTCTCTGTCTCTCTCTCCATCTCCTTCTCTCTCTCCTTCTGTCTCTCTCTCTCTCTCCCTGTCTCTCCATCTCCTTCTCTCTATCTGTCTCTCTCTCCCTGTCTCTCTCTCCATCTCGCCATCTCCTTCTCTCTCTCTCTATCTGTCTCTCTCTCTCTCTCTGTCTCTGTCTCTCTCTCTCTCCTCTCTCTCTCTCTCTCTCTCTCTCTCTGTTTCTCTCCTTCTCTACTTATCTGTCTCCTCTCTGTCTCTCTCTCTCCTCTGTCTCTCTCTCTTTCCTCTTTCTCTCTCTCTCTCTCAGGTGATCCGGCGCTACAGTGACTTTGATGTTCTCAACAGCAGCCTCATGGTGAGTTTATTTTATTACTAATCTCCTTCCTGTTGGTTACGATATGCTCAAGGCTTGTTGTTGTTGTGGTTGCGTCATTGATTTCCCACAAGCCTCGGCCGTGAGAGCTGATGGTCTGAGCACCGATGACATGCCGGAGGTCGTGGGTTCAAGGTCGCGTGTGAGGTTCTGTAATCTAGGAACGAGAATCCAGCTCCAGGAATCCGGAACACATGGAAATGAGTCGGCGTTTTTTTTTTTTGCCCGCCCGCCCGGTTCCCTCGTCTCCGAGTCGACGTGCTGAGAAAAAAATCTGATGTCAACACGAGTTCACGGGAGAGTTACACATTTAGCTTAACGGCGTAGTAAAAACACACGTCCTGAAGAAAGAGCTGGTTTCCTCTCAGCAGCGTCTGAACGAGACTCCACACCGAGCTCAGGTTTCACAGTCATGCTGTCCATCACGGAAAAGCATCATACACTTACGTTGTTGTTGTTGTTGTTTCAATACAGCTCTACCCCGTGTCTGTCTGTCAGGCGACCCGGGGCCTGAAGCTCGTATCTAAAGCGGTTTTCAAGCAGAATTAACGGATTATTTTAGTTTTCTTCTTTACATTTAAAGACGTGATGGATTTATTTGATGTGTCATTAGAATCTTCCCAGCGACGCGGCGTCATATTGATCTGTAATGAATCAATAATCTATAATCACTGGACTGGAGGGTCTGACTCCGGGCGGGGACTCGTTCCTGGATAACAGGAAGTGAGCCGCTTTTTTTTCTGCTGAGCTTTCAGCTGCTCGTTTCCCTTTGGGGTCGATGACCTC
Source organism: Pseudoliparis swirei (assembly GCF_029220125.1). Classification (NCBI taxonomy): domain Eukaryota; kingdom Metazoa; phylum Chordata; class Actinopteri; order Perciformes; family Liparidae; genus Pseudoliparis; species Pseudoliparis swirei. The sequence continues at coordinate 3,458,502 of NC_079405.1, forward strand.
CCGCCCCGACCTCCAGTCAACATGCAGAACACAACTGTTGTTGTTTACACAAGAAACCACGACGGGGGTTAAAAACACGCATTTCACGTTGAGAAGAAGACAAACCGCTTCTTATCCCTCTCCAGGTTTGTGGCATCGCTCTCCCGCTTCCTCCCAAGAAGCTCATTGGAAACATGGACCGGGAGTTCATCGCGGAGCGGCAGCGGGGGCTGCAGGCCTTTCTGGACTCCATTACCCAGCATCCTTTGCTCTCCGGCTCCCTCCCGGTCAAGAAGTTCCTCGACCCAAACAACTACTCTGCCAACTACACAGGTGCGGAACATCAAATAGTTTATATCATGTTATTCTACTCATACTTCACACTATATATATATATATATACTGCACGTGTATAGTATGGTACTTTTATTAAACGACATCTAAATGAATGTGTTCTTTTTTTTGCGGTTGGTTGGCAGATTTATATTTTACATGAATTTATAAAACTACTAACATGGAGTAAATATTTAAGTGTTTTTAAAGGGAGCACCTGGACATATTGTATCAATTTTAATAATATAATAGTCAAAACAGTGACTGTTTATGGTTTTAAAAGTTTTATATGTTTTTGGTGTGTCCACAAGGACGTCAATACGCAAAGAACAAACATTCTTTGTTTTACATCTCCAGTATCTCACTCTCTCTCTCTTTATTTTCATAATACATAATTGTCTCACTTTCCAAGATAATGAGATCTCTCTCTCTCTCGCCGTCTCTCAGAGATCGCCCTGCAGCAGGTCTCCATGTTCTTCCGGTCGGACCTGAAGTGGGAGGTTCTGGAGCCGCTCAAGGACAACGGTGAGACTCCGGATCTCCGTTCTGTTTGTACAACAGAATAAAGCTCCTTGTAATAACCACCGAGCACACAGCCGGTATTCAAAAAGACACAATGTTGTACAAGTACCTCAAAGCATCCGCACTACCCCTTTAACTAGTTAGAGCGCAATGAACCTGAAGCTACTGGTCACACCAGTGTATACAGGACTGTCTCAGAAAATTAGAATATTGTGATGAAGTTCTTTATTTTCTGTAATGCAATTCAAAAAACAAAAATGTCATGCATTCTGGATTCATTACAAATCAACTGAAATATTGCAAGCCTTTTATTCTTTTAATATTGCTGATTATGGCTTACAGCTTAAGAAAACTCAAATATCCTATCTCTAAATATTAGAATATCATGAAAAAGTATACTAGTAGGGTATTAAACAAATCACTTGAATTGTCTAATTAACTCGAAACACCTGCAAGGGTTTCCTGAGCCTTGACAAACACTCAGCTGTTATAAATCTTTTTTTTTACTTGGTCTGAGGAAATATTACAATTTTATGAGATAGGATTTTAGAGTTTTCTTAAGCTGTAAGCCATAATCAGCAATATTAAAAGAATAAAAGGCTTGCAATATTTCAGTTGATTTGTAATGAATCCAGAATGCATGACATTTTTGTTTTTTTAATTGCATTACAGAAAATAAAGAACTTTATCACAATATTCTAATTTTCTGAGACAGTCCTGTATATATAAACATCAAATAATTATATTTATATATATGTTTTATATATATATTCATAATATATATTTATATATATATACAGTTTTTCATATATATTTATATATATAATTATATTTGTATATATATAAATACATATATATTTATTTGTGTGTGTATATATATCAAATTATATAATTTATTTTATATAGAATTATATATATATTTTATATCTTTATATTTATAAGTTTATTTATATATATATATTTATATATATAATTATATGTATATACATATGAATAAATATATATATATATAGTGTGTGTTGAAGAAAGCATCGATGTGCTTTATTGCTTTGAAGAGGAAGAACTTGTTCCTATTTTGTCGCTTGATTTGCAGAACATTTAAATAATTGTTATACGTGTTTGATTCTTATTGGCTGAGTTTCAAATTACATTTTTTGGGGTTTTTTTTAGGCTGGAGGATCAGGAAGAAATATGTGCTGATCAAGAA